>NC_092769.1:77445244-77455244 GCF_047496795.1 Chiloscyllium punctatum
ACAGGGAGGGGAGACGGGGTAAAGAAGCAGGTGGGGGAGTGGGAGGGGGAGATGGTCAGAGAATGGGAGGGTGGGGTGAGGACAGAGACGGGGAGGGGGAGGGGGAGGGGGAGGGGGACGGGGAGGGGAGGGGGAGGGGAGGGGGACAGACAGAATCCAACAACAATAACAATGTGACCGTCTGTCTCTGGTCAGTGTGACCCTCACCCCTGGACAGTGACCCCCTCCCTCCCCCACCCCCTCCCCAATCTTCACCCCCTTCCCTATCTCCCCTTCTCCATTCCAATCCCCTTGCCCCCAGTTGCCCCAGTTTCTGGTAGGGAGGGGTTGGGTGTGTGTCCCAGGTGGGTGAGGGTGGGGTGTATGTGGCCTGGGGGGAGGGGGGGTGAGTGTGTCCCATGGTGAGGGGGGGGGGTGTCCTGGTGAGGTGGTGTGTGTGTGTCCGGTGGGGCTGTGCGTGGGGGGGGAGGGGTGTGCCCCCTGGGGGTGTGGGGGTGTCCTGGGGGGCGGGGTGTCCCGTGGGATAGGGGGGTGTTTGCCCTGGGGGGTTTGTGGGGGTCTGTGTCCTGGGGGGGGGCGCGGTGTCCCCCCCCCCCCCCCCCCAGGGAGAGGTGTGGAGGTGTGTGTGTCCCGGGGGGTGTGGGGGTGTGTGTGGCCCGGGGGGGTGGGGATGTGTGGGGGGGTGTGTGTCCTGGTGTGCGTGTGTCCCTGGGGTGTGTGGGATATGGGGAGGTGTGGGGTGTGGGGGTGTGTGTGTCCTGGGTGAGTGTGTGTGTGTGTCCTAGGGGGTATGGGTGTTTGGGGGGTGTGTCCCGGGGGGTGTGGGGGTGTGTGTGTCCCGGGGGTGTGGGGGTGTGTGTGTCCTAGGGGGTATGGGTGTTTGGGGGGTGTGTCCCGGGGGTGTGGGGGTGTGTGTGTCCCGGTGTGTGTGTGTGTGTGTGTGTGTGTCCCGTGGGGGAGTGGGTGTGTGTGTGTCTGTGTGTGTCCTGGGGGGTGGGGGGGTGTGGGGTGGGGGGGGTGTGTCCTGGGGGGGTGTCCCAGGGGGTGTGGGGGTGTGTGTGTGTCCCAGGGGGGTGGGGGGTGTGTGTGTCCCAGGGGTGTGGGGGGTGAGTGTGTACCGGGGGGGTTGGGGTGTGGGTGTGGTGTATCCTGGGGATGTGTGTGTGTGTGTGTGTGTGTGTGTGTGTCCTGGGGGGTGGGTGTGGGTGTGTCCTGTGTGTTTGTGTGTGTGTGTGTGTGTGTGTCCTGGGGGGGTGGGGTTGTGTGTGTGTGTGTGGGTGTGTGGGTGTCCTGGGGGGTGTGTGTGTGTGTCCCAGGGAGGGAAGTGGTGTGTGTGTCCCGGGGGGGGGGGGTTGGGGTGGGGGTGGGGGTGGGGGTGGTGTTTGTGCGACCCCCCCCCCCCACCCCCCCCAGGCCTCACCTTTGCTGTGTTTTGTTGAACCGCGAGGAAGTTGATGAAGGTGACGTTGACGAGGTCAGTACCAGACACCACAGTCACACTGTTATTCTCCGGGTGGGAGTCCGCATTCCCAAATCCAGAGCTTCCCGCAGTTTCCCATCCTGGGGGGGGGGGGAGGGGGGAGAATGGAGAGAGCTCGGTCACTGAGAGAGACACAGGATGGCACAGGCGCTATGACAAGGCACAGATACAACAGAACATTGAGCCCACACCCCCACCTCAAAACCATCACCTCATCCCAAATTCACCCTTAACCCACCCCCCCTCCATATCCCCTACACCCCCTCCCTATCTCTGTAACCCCCCCTCCACATCCCCTACACCCCCTCCCTATCTCTGTAACCCCCCTCCAATATCCCCTACACCCCCTCCCTATCTCTGTAACCCCCCTCCACATCCCCTACACCCCCTCCCTATCTCTGTAACCCCCCTCCACATCCCCTACACCCTCTCCCTATCTCTGTAACCCCCCCTCCACATCCCCTACACCCCCCTCCCTATCTCTGTAACCCCCCTCCATATCCCCTACACCCCCTCCCTATCTCTGTAACCCCCTCCCCTATCTCTGTAACCCCCCTCCACATCCCCTACACCCCCCTCCCTATCTCTGTAACCCCCCTCCCACATCCCCTACACCCCCCTCCCTATCTCTGTAACCCCCCTCCTCATATCCCCTACACCCCCTCCCTATCTCTGTAACCCCCCCTCCACATCACCCCTACACACCCCCTCCCTATCTCTGTAACCACCCTCCAGCCCCCTACACACCCCTCCCTATCTCTGTTAACCCCCTCCGGCCCCTACACCCCCCTCCCTATCTCTGTAACCCCCTCCGGCCCCTACACCCCCTCCCTATCTCTGTAACCCCCTCCTCAGCCCCTACACCCCCTCCCTATCTCTGTAACCCCCCTCCAGCCCTACACCCCCCTCCCTATCTCTGTAACCCCCCCTCCACATCCCCTACACCCCCTCCCTACTACACCCCCTCCCTATCTCTGTAACCCCCCTCCACATCCCCTACACCCCTCCCTATCTCTGTTACCCCCTCCAGCCCCTACACCCCCTCCCTATCTCTCTAACCCCCTCCAGCCCCTACACCCCCTCCCTATCTCTGTAACCCCTCCAGCCCCTACACCCCCTCCCTATCTTTGTAACCCCCCTCCAGCCCCTACACCCCCTCCATATCTCTGTAACCCCCTCCAGCCCCTACACCCCCTCCCTATCTCTGTAACCCCCTCCGGCCCCTACACCCCCTCCCTATCTCTGTAACCCCCTCCATCCCCTACACCCCCTCCCTATCTCTGTAACCCCCTCCGGCCCCTACACCCCTCCCTATCTCTGTAACCCCCTCCGGCCCCTACACCCCCTCCCTATCTCTGTAACCCCCTCCAGCCCCTACACCCCCTCCCTATCTCTGTAACCCCCCTCCAGCCCCTACACCCCCTCCCTATCTCTGTAACCCCCCTCCAGCCCCTACACCCCCTCCCTATCTCTGTAACCCCCCTCCACATCCCCTACACCCCCTCCCTATCTCTGTTACCCCCTCCAGCCCCTACACCCCCTCCCTATCTCTCTAACCCCCTCCAGCCCCTACACCCCCTCCCTATCTCTGTAACCCCCTCCAGCCCTACACCCCCTCCCTATCTTTGTAACCCCCCTCCAGCCCCTACACCCCCTCCATATCTCTGTAACCCCCTCCAGCCCCTACACCCCCTCCCTATCTCTGTGACCCCCTCCAGCCCATACACCCCCTCCCTATCTCTGTAACTCCCTCCAGCCCCTACACCCCCTCCCTATCTCTGTAACCCCCTCCAGCCCCTACACCCCCTCCAGCCCCTACACCCCCTCCCTATCTCTGTAACCCCCCTCCAGCCCCTACACCCCCTCCCTATCTGTGTAACCCCCCAGCCCATACACCCCCTCCCTATCTCTGTAACCCCCTCCAGCCCATACACCCCCTCCCTATCTCTGTAACTCCCTCCAGCCCCTACACCCCCTCCCTATCTCTGTAACCCCCTCCAGCCCCTACACCCCCTCCCTATCTCTGTAACCCCCCTCCAGCCCCTACACCCCCTCCCTATCTCTGTAACCCCCTCCAGCCCCTACACCCCCTCCATATCTCTGTAACCCCCCTCCAGCCCCTACACCCCCTCCCTATCTCTGTAACCCCCTCCAGCCCCTACACCCCCTCCCTATCTGTGTAACCCCCCAGCCCATACACCCCCCTCCCTATCTCTGTAACCCCCTCCAGCCCCTACACCCCCTCCCTATCTTTGTAACCCCCCTCCAGCCCCTACACCCCCTCCATATCTCTGTAACCCCCCTCCAGCCCCTACACCCCCTCCCTATCTGTGTAACCCCCCAGCCCATACACCCCCTCCCTATCTCTGTAACCCCCTCCAGCCCCTACACCCCCTCCCTATCTCTGTCACCCCCCAGCCCATACACCCCCTCCCTATCTCTGTAACCCCCCCCAGCCCATACACTCCCTCCCTATCTCTGTAACCCACCTCCAGCCCCTACACCCCCTCCCTATCTCTGTAACCCCCTCCAGCCCCTACACCCCCTCCCTATCTCTGTCACCCCCTCCAGCCCCTACACCCCCTCCCTATCTCTGTAACCCACTCCCCATCTCTGTATCCCCCTCCAGCCCCTACACCCCCTCCCTATCTCTGTAACCCACTCCCTATCTCTGTAACGCCCTCCAGCCCCTACACCCCCTCCCTATCTTTGTAACCCCCCTCCAGCCCCTACACCCCCTCCCTATCTCTGTCACCCCCTCCAGCCCCACACCCCCTCCCTATCTCTGTAACCCCCCTCCAGCCCCTACACCCCCTCCCTATCTCTGTAACCCCCTCCAGCCCCTACACCCCCTCCCTATCTCTGTAACCCCCCTCCAGCCCCTACACCCCCTCCCTATCTCTGTAACCCCCCACAGCCCCTACACCCCCTCCCTATCTCTGTAACCCCCCTCCAGCCCCTACACCCCCTCCCTATCTCTGTAACCCCCTCCAGCCCCTACACCCCCTCCCTATCTCTGTAACCCCCTCCAGCCCCTACACCCCCTCCCTATCTCTGTCACCCCCTCCAGCCCCTACACCCCCTCCTTATCTCTGTAACCCCCTCTAACCCCTACCCCCCTCCCTATCTCTGTAACCCCCTCCAGCCCCTACACCCCCTCCCTATCTCTGTAACCCCCTCCAGCCCCTACACCCCCTCCCTATCTCTGTAACCCCCTCCAGCCCCTACACCCCTCCCTATCTCTGTAACCCCCTCCAGCCTCTACACCCCCTCCCTATCTCTGTAACCCCCTCCAGCCCCTACACCCCCTCCCTATCTCTGTAACCCCCTCCAGCCCCTACACCCCCTCCCTATCTCTGTAACCCCCCTCCAGCCCCTACACCCCCTCCCTATCTCTGTAACCCCCTCCAGCCCCTACACCCCCTCCCTATCTCTGTAACCCCCTCCAGCCCCTACACCCCCTCCCTATCTCTGTAACCCCCTCCAGCCCCTACACCCCCTCCTTATCTCTGTCACCCCTCCAGCCCCTACACCCCCTCCCTATCTCTGTAACCCCCTCCAGCCCCTACACCCCCTCCCTATCTCTGTAACCCCCCTCCAGCCCCTACACCCCCTCCCTATCTCTGTAACCCCCTCCAGCCCCTACCCCCCTCCCTATCTCTGTAACCCCCTCCAGCCCCTACACCCCCTCCCTATCTCTGTAACCCCCTCCAGCCCCTACTCCCCTCCCTATCTATGTAACCCCCTCCAGCCCCTACACCCCCTCCCTATCTCTGTAACCCCCTCCAGCCCCTACACCCCCTCCCTATCTCTGTAACCCCCTCCTGTCCCTACACCCCCTCCCTATCTCTGTAACCCCCACCGGCCCCTACACCCCCCTCCCTATCTCTGTAACCCCCCTCCAGCCCCTACACCCCCTCCCTATCTCTGTAACCCCCTCCAGCCCCTACACCCCCTCCCTATCTCTGTAACCCCCTCCTGTCCCTACACCCCCTCCCTATCTCTGTAACCCCCACCGGCCCCTACACCCCCTCCCCATCTCTGTAACCCCCCTCCAGCCCCTACACCCCCTCCCTATCTCTGTCACCCCCTCCAGCCCCTACACCCCCTCCCTATCTCTGTAACCCCCCTCCAGCCCCTACACCCCCTCCCCATCTCTGTAACCCCCCTCCAGCCCCTACACCCCCTCCCTATCTCTGTAACCCCCTCCAGCCCCTACACCCCCTCCCTATCTCTGTAACCCCCCCCAGCCCCTACCCCCCTCCCTATCTCTGGGGGTGGGGGGGGGTGGGTTGAGGGGTCTCGGGGAGATTGGAGATACTCACCTTTGGTACCTTGGCGTAACTCCCCGTGCGGGTGTCCCTGATCAACCCGATATCCAACAGGTCCACCTCCTGGGGGGGGGGGGGCGAAGGGAGAAATGGGAGAGGAATTCGGAGATAAGGTGGGAGAGAGGGAATGTGGAAGGGAGAGGGTGAGAGAGAGGGGGACGATAACTGGAGAGTGAGATGCAAATTTTCCAGAACTTTCTTTCATTACCACCTCCTTTCATCCTCATCACCCCCGCCCCAGGGTCACTACCCCCACACCCCCCTCCCAGGACAATGCCATCCTCATGGGGGTCAGCGCCAACATCCAACGCTTATCCCAGTGGAAGGACTGGCAGCAGCACTGCATCCTGGGATAGTGGAGGACCGGGAAAGACCCAGAGTACACATTGGGATATAACTGGGCCTAATAATGTAAATAAATCTCCAGGAGGCGATGCCACAGAAACGGATCAACAGGACACAGAAATAAATCCCGACTTTGTCTCAATAGGAGATCGCAAGTTATAGAATAACCGAGAGACCTCAATAACCACATGCAAATATCTGGAAACACGTGTCAAAGCACAGAGAGAGAGAGAGAGAGATGAGGCATAGACAGAGGGATTGGGGCAAACCCCTTCCCGTTCACTCCCATCGTCCACAATCCCCCATGGACCCAAACCCCTTCCCGTTCACTCCATCGCCCACAATCCCAATGGACCCAAACCCCTTCCCGTTCACTCCCATCGCCCACAATCCCAATGGACCCAAACCCCTTCCCGTTCACTCCCACTCCCCACAATCCCAATGGACCCAAACCCTTCTCATTCATTCCCACCCTCCACAATCCCAATGGACCCAAACCCCTTCCCGTTCACTCCCACCCTCCACAATCCAATGGACCCAAACCCTTCTCATTCATTCCCACCCTCCACAATCCCAATGGACCCAAACCCCTTCCCGTTCACTCCCACTCCCCACAATCCCAATGGACCCAAACCCCTTCCCATTCACTCCCACCGCCCACAATCCCAACGGACCCAAACCCCTTCCCATTCACTCCCGCCGCCCACAATCCCAATGGATCCAAACCCCTTCCCGTTCACTCCCACTCCCCACAATCCCAACGGAACCCAAATCCCTTCCCGTTCACTCCCAACCCCCCACAATCCCAACGGAACCCAAATCCCTTCCCATTCACTCCCACTCTCCACAATCCCAATGGACCCAAATCCCTTCCCGTTCACTCCCACCCCCTACAATCCCAATGGAACCCAAACCCCTTCCCGTTCACTCCCACTCTCCACAATCACAATGGACCCAAACCCCTTCCCGTCCACTCCCAACCCCCACAATCCCAACGGAACCCAAATCCCTTCCCATTCACTCCCACTCTCCACAATCCCAATGGACCCAAATCCCTTCCCGTTCACTCCCACCCCCTACAATCCCAATGGAACCCAAACCCCTTCCCGTTCACTCCCACTCTCCACAATCACAATGGACCCAAACCCCTTCCCGTCCACTCCACCCCCTACAATCCCAATGGAACCCAAATCCCTTCCCGTTCACTCCCACCCCCCCCACAATCCCAACGGAACCCAAACCCCTTCCCGTTCACTCCCACTCTCCACAATCCCAATGGACACAAACCCCTTCCTATTCCTACTTACATTGTTCTGTCCGGTCCAGTACAGGAAGAATCCCTGTGGATCCACCCGGAGTGTCACCAGAGTCCTGCTCACCGGGGTCCTGAGGACAAACACAAACGGGATTGGGACCAAATTCTGCCACGGATCCAGGAACAGCAACACTGCCCCCAGAGGCTCCTCCCAGTAAAGGCACCAGCTCGTGCCCAGGGGACCCCACATCCCCCTCTGGGAGACCCTCAATCCCATCCCAGTGTCAGTGAGGAATTCAACCATGTGAGGCATCGCCTGACCCTGATGTTTTAACAATCTCCTGGAGGGTCAGTGCCAAGGGAGGGGGTCTCTGACACAGGAACAGGAGACCATTCAGCCCCTCCTCCTCCAGCCTGTCCCACAGGAACAGGAGGCCATTCAGCCCCTCCTCCTCCAGCCTGTTAACAGGAACAGGAGGCCATTCAGTCCCCCCTCCTCCAGCCTGTCCCACAGTAACAGGAGGCCATTCAGCCCCTCCTCCTCCAGCCTGTTAACAGGAACAGGAGGCCATTCAGTCCCCCCTCCTCCAGCCTGTCCCACAGGAACAGGAGGCCATTCAGCCCCTCCTCCTCCAGCCTGTCCCACAGGAACAGGAGGCTATTCAGCCCCTCCTCCTCCAGCCTGTTAACAGGAACAGGAGGCTATTCAGCCCCCCCCTTCTCCAGCCTGTTACACAGGAACAGGAGGCCATTCAGCCCCCCCTCCTCCAGCCTGTTACACAGGAACAGGAGGCCATTCAGCCCCCCTCCTCCAGCCTGTCACACAGGAACATGCCATTCAGCCCCTCCCTTCAGCCTGTCACACAGGAGCAGCAGGAGGCCATTCAGCCCCTCCTCCAGCCTCTCCCACAAGAACATCAGGAGGCCTTTCAGCCCCTCCTCCAGCCTGTCCCATAAGAACAGCAGGAGGCAGTGCAGAGAGAAAGCCCCCCAGTCTCTCGCTCCTGTGCGAGTATCTCCTGGTGATCGTTCCCACTTGGTCTTTCACTGTAAAGTACTCTCTCTCTCTGTCTGATGCGATCTTGACTCTGCTGGAGGTATCTCCTGACCAGCTGAATGAAAGGCTGAGAATCGCTGTGTCCATAACCACGTTCATCAACAAAGGGTCAGGAGGAATCACAAGGAAGTGAAGAGAAACTACCAAGATCCTGGGGAGTGTTGCTGAACAAAGAGACCTTGGAGTGCAGGTTCATAGCTCCTTGAAAGTGGAGTCACAGGTCGATAGGATAGTGAAGAAGGTGTTTGGTATGCTTTCCTTTATTGATCAGAGTATTGAGTACAGGAGTTGGGAGGTCATGTTGCGGCTGTACAGGACATTGGTTAGGCCACTGTTGGAATATTGTGTGCAATTCTGGTCTCCTTCCTATCGGAAAGATGTTGTGAAACTTGAAAGGATTCAGAAAAGATTTACAAGGATGTTGCCAGGGTTGGAGGAATTGAGCTATAGGGAGAGGCTGAACAGGCTGGGGCTGTTTTCCCTGGAGCGTCGGAGGCTGAGGGGTGACCTTATAGAGGTTTATAAAATTATGAGGGGACATGGATAGGGTAAATAGGCAAAGTCTTTTCCCTGGGGTCAGGGAGTACAGAACTAGAGGGGCATAGGTTTAGGGTGAGAGGGGAAAGATATAAAAGGGACCTAAGGGGCAACTTTTTCACACAGAGGGTGGTGCATGTATGGAATGAGCTGCCAGAGGATGTGGTGGAGGCTGGTACAATGACAACATTTAAGAGGCATCTGGATGGGGACAGGAATAGGAAGGGTTTGGAGGGATATGGGCCGGGTGCTGGCAGGTGGGACTAGATTGGGTTGGGATATCTGGGTCAGCATGGACAGGTTGGACCGAAGGGTCTGTTTCTGTGCTGTCTGGCTCTGTGAATCCTTGAATTCTGTTGTCCAGTCTCGTGGCAGGACTGTGCTCCTCAGAGTTTTCCCAATCTGCCCCATCCGTAATATTTGTTCCTCGTCTGTTTGATCTTTGACTTCAGGCCGTGGACTTATACCTTGCAGACTACTCTTTCAATGGTGATGGTAAATATATCTTTGCAGGAAACTCTGGCGTTAAAACTATTCTGAACCCAAGTCTGATTCAAGTGGGCCATTTCTTGGGTTTGAGATTGTCTCCAGGAAGAGAGGGGTTCAAGAAACTTCAGAAAGTTTCCAACTCCAAGGTGAGCTTGTGAACGGGTCACAGGCTGAGGGGCCGAATGGCCTTCTCTGCCTCCCAATTCTCACGGATCCCTCTGGGAAATCAGACACTCATTCGGAAAAGGCCATTCCAGTGCGGTCATGCACAGAAAGAGTCCGTGAGCTAAAGAGTGGAGGGGGGGAGGTGGTGTTCCACTGCTTGATCCATCAAAGTGATGATTCATCTCCCTGAGACAGTGAGGAAAACACACGCTCAGATCCCTCCTCAACTCACCGGCTCTCTCCCTCTCTCTCTCTCTCTCATCGCCAAGGGGTCAGAGTAAATGTGTGTGTGTGTGTGTCTGAGTGTGTGTGTGTGTGTGTGTCTGAGTGTGTGTGTGTGT
>NC_092769.1:77472744-77492744 GCF_047496795.1 Chiloscyllium punctatum
AAAGTTTTTAAAGAGTTGGGGAAAGTTTCTGAGGAGTTGGGAAAGTTTTTCAAGAGTTGGAAAACATTTCTGAGGAGTCAGGAGAATTTTTTAAGAGTTGGGGAATGTTTCTGAGGATTCAGGAAAGTTTTTAAAGAGTTGGGGAAAGTTTCAGAGGAGTCGGGAAAGTTTTTAAAGAGTTGGGGAAAGTTTGTGAGGATTCGGGAATGTTTTTAAAGAGTTGGGAAGATTTTTTTTAAAGGTCCTGCAGAATTATGGATGAAATAATTCCATGGGACAAAGGTGTTTTGGAGAGTTTCAAAGTCGAAAGTGTGTGTGTGTGTGTGTGTGTCTGTGTCTGTGTCTGTGTGTCTGTCTGTATGTCTGTGTCTGTGTGTGTGTCTGTGTGTGTGTCTGTGTGTGTGTGTGTGTTTGTGTCTGTGTGTTTGTGTCTGTGTCTGTGTCTGTGTCTGTGTGTCTGTGTGTGTGTGTGTGTGTGTGTCTGTCTGTGTGTGTGTGTGTGGGGGGGGGGGATCATGGGGAAAGTGGGGATTGCTTTGAGATCTGTCCTTTATTTGAAGCTGACAATAAGATGAAATAGTTGGACCCTTTTTTTTCTGTGGGAGAATTGATTCTCTCCTGACCAGCTGGCCTTGTCCTTGGGCCCCCCCCCGGTTGGGAGTTTTCAAGGTGATCTTGTTCAGCTGCAAAGGGAATGCGAAGAGACTTGATCCTTGTTTTTATGAGCATCCCGAAGCTGACGGCTTGCCTTTTGGAACGGCGTGCTCGGCCTGGGGGGGGGGTTGGGTTTCTCTGCGCTCATCGCTCACCTTCTTAAATATCACGAGCTATCTTTAAGCGGGGAACGGTTCAGCAGCAGGGAAATTCCTCAGGAGATGTGATTAATTACCGTGTGGGAGCTGGAGGGTGACAGTGGGGAGTGATTGTGGCAACTCGGTGCCACTTAACCAGTCCACCTTCCAGCTGCCAATCTAGGGTCAAGTGCCAGTTTACACTCGGAGCTGCGCCAACATTGGACGGTCCCAGTTCTATGTCCTTGTGCTAACTGTGCCAGTGCTCTAGGCTGGGCTGCTTGCCTTAGATAGGGCTCTGTTGGGCTTCATGTGTCTGGAATGTGAGCAATGACGTGTAAAGTGAGAGGCAATGATGTCTGAGGACGGGTATAGAGACCACGGTGTTCCTAATTATATCCTGCCAGAGCCACAGGGAGAGAGAGAGAGAGAGGGGGGAGGGAGAGAGTGGGGGGGGGTGCCTGTGTGGCAGGAATTACTGATCGGAGCAGATCTATTTAAACACTCGTTCAACTTTCTATTTTTATGAATTGATCAAAGTGGTTGAAGCAGAGAGAGAGAGAGAGAGTGTTGGTTGGTGGGGGTGGGGTGGGGGGATCATGGGGGTTGAGGGAGGTTGTGCGAGGGGTGGGGGAGATTGTGAGGGGGATTGGGGGGAGCGTGGGGTTGGGGAAGATTGGGTGGGGGAAGGGGGCCATTGTAGGGGCGGGGGGAATTGTAGGGAGGGTGGGGGAGATTGTGGAGGAGATTATGGGGGTAGGGGAGATTGTGGGGGGGTGAGGGAGATTGTGGGGATTGTGGGGGAGATTGTGGGGGGGTGAGGGAGATTGTGGGGAGGGTGAGGGAGATTGTAGGGGGTGAGGGAGATTGTAGGGGGTGAGGGAGATTGTAGGGGGTGAGGGAGATTGTGGGGGGTGGGGGAGATTGTAGGGAGGGTGGGGGAGATTGTGGAGGAGATTATGGGGGTGGGGGAGATTGTGGGGGGTGAGGGAGATTGTGGGGATTGTGGGGGAGATTGTGGGGGGGTGAGGGAGATTGTGGGGAGGGTGAGGGAGATTGTAGGGAGGGTGGGGGAGATTGTAGGGGGTGAGGGAGATTGTACGGGAGGGTGGGGGAGATTGTAGGGGGTGAGGGAGATTGTAGGGAGGGTGAGGGAGATTGTGGGGAAGGTGGGGGGAGATTGTGGGGAGGTTGGGGAGTTTGTGGGGGGTGAGGGAGATTGTGGGGAGGGTGGGGAAGATTGTGGGGGGTGAGGGAGATTGTAGGGAGGGTGAGGGAGATTGTGGGGAAGGTGGGGGAGATTTTGGGGCGTGAGGGAGATTGTGGGGAGGGTGGGGGGAGATTGTGGGGAAGGTGGGGAGATTGTGGGGGTGAGGGAGATTGTCGGGAGGGTGGGGAGATTGTGGTGTTGGGGGAGATTGTGGGGAGGGGTGGGGGAGATTGTGGGGAGTGAGGGAGATTGTGGGGTGTGAGGGAGATTGTGGGGAGGTTGGGGAGTTTGTGGGGGGTGAGGGAGACTGTGGGGAGGGTGGGGGAGATTGTGGGGGGTGAGGGAGATTGTGGGGAGGGTGGGGGAGATTGTGGGGGGTTGAGGGAGATTGTGGGGGTGAGGGAGATTGTAGGGAGGGTGGGGGAGATTGTGGGGAGATTGTGGGGGTGGGTGAGATTGTGGGGGGTTGGGGGAGATTGTGGGGGATTGAGGGAGATTGTGGGGGGTTGAGGGAGATTGTGGGGAGGGTGGGGGGAGATTGTGGGGAGATTGTGGGGGTGGGTGAGATTGTGGGGGGTTGAGGGAGATTGTGGGGGTGAGGGAGATTGTAGGGAGGGTTGGGGGAGATTTGTGGGGAGATTGTGGGGGTGGGTGAGATTGTGGGGGGTTGGGGGGAGATTGTGGGGGGTGGGGGAGATTGTGGGGGTGGGGGAGATTTTGGGGGGGGGCTGAGCTCAGAAACAGGGGTGTCTGTGAGGGGGGGGGAGGTGTTAAGTATGATAATTACCCCTCCCCCTCCCTCCCGGGGGGAATACACCTCCCGCCTCCAAATAGTCTCTGTGTTTCAACATTGACAGACCCCCCCCCCCGGAGTTACCCCCTGGGAGGGTCTTCTCCCTCTCCCTCCAGATCCCAATGTGCTCCCCACCCACCACCCCCTCACAGCCCCACTGCGGAGACAGAGAGTGTGAGACAGACTGTAATACTGACTGATCACTCCCCCTCACTCCCCATCGCTGGGAAACCCTGGGGTTCCCTTCACCCTCAGAGGGAGGGAGGGTGTGAGTGAGGGAGTGAGTGAGAGTGTGAGTGAGGGAGTGAGGGAGTGAGTGAGGGAGTGAGTGAGGGTGTGAGTGAGGGAATGAGTGAGGGAATGAGTGAGGGTGTGAGTGAGGGTGTGAGTGAGGGAGTGAGTGAGGGAGTGAGTGAGGGTGTGAGTGAGGGAATGAGTGAGAGTGTGAGTGAGGGTGTGAGGGAGTGAGGGAGTGAGTGAGGGAGTGAGTGAGGGTGTGAGTGAGGGAATGAGTGAGGGTGTGAGTGAGGGTGTGAGTGAGGGAGTGAGGGAGTGAGTGAGGGAGTGAGTGAGGGAGTGAGTGAGGGTGTGAGTGAGGGTGTGAGTGAGGGAGTGAGGGAGTGAGTGAGGGAGTGAGTGAGGGAGTGAGTGAGGGAGTGAGTGAGGGTGTGAGTGAGGGTGTGAGTGAGGGTGTGAGTGAGGGAGTGAGGGTGTGAGTGAGGGAGTGAGTGAGGGAGTGAGTGAGGGTGTGAGGGTGTGAGTGAGGGTGTGAGGGAGGGATGGTATGAGTGAGGGAGTGAGTGAGGGAGTGAGGGAGTGAGTGAGGGTGTGAGTGAGTGAGGGAGTGAGTGAGTGAAGGTGGGAGTGAGTGAGGGAGTGAGGGAGTGAGTGAGGGTGTGAGTGAGTGAGGGAGTGAGTGAGTGAAGGTGTGAGGGTGGGAGTGAGGGTGGGAGTGAGTGAGGGAGTGAGTGATGGTGTGTGGGAGTGAGGGTGTGTGGGAGTGAGGGTGTGAGTGAGGCAGGGTGTGAGTGAGTGAGGCAGTGAGTGAGTGAGTGAGGCAGTGAGGGAGTGAGAGAATGAGTGAGGGTGTGTGGGAGTGAGGGTGAGTGTGTGGGTGAGGGGGTGAGAGGGTGTGAGTGAGGGTGTGAGTGAGTGAGGGTGTGAGTGAGTGTGTGAGGGTGTGAGTGTGTGAGTGAGGGTGTGAGTGAGTGAGGGTGCATGTGCGAGTGAGGGTGTGAGTGTATGAGTGAGGGAGTGAGTGAGGGAGGGTGTGAGTGAGTGTGTGAGTGAGGAAGGGTGTGAGGGAGGGAGTGAGTGAGGGAGGGACGGTATGAGGGAGGGTGTGAGTGTGGGAGTGTGGGAGTGAGTGAGGGAGTGGGTGTGTGAGTGAGTGAGTGTGTGAGTGAGGGTATGAGTATGGGAGTGAGTGAGTGACTGAGTGAGTGAGTGAGGGTATGAGTGAGTGTGTGAGGGAGTGTGTGAGGGAGTGTGTGAGGGAGTGTGTGAGTGAGTGAGGGTATAAGTGAGTGAGTGAGGGAGTGAGTGAGTGAGGGAGTGAGTGAGTGTGTGAGGGAGTGAGTGTGTGTGTGAGGGAGTGAGTGTGTGAGGGAGTGAGTGTGTGTGTGTGTGAGTGTGTGAGTGAGGGTATGAGTGTGTGAGGGAGTGTGTGAGGGAGTGTGTGAGGGAGTGTGTGAGGGAGTGTGTGTGTGTGAGTGTGTGTGTGAGTGTGAGGGTGTGAGGGTGTGAGTGAGGGTATGAGGGTGTGAGTGTGTGAGGGAGTGTGTGAGGGAGTGTGTGAGGGAGTGTGTGAGGGAGTGTGTGAGGGAGTGTGTGAGGGAGGGAGAGAGTGAGTGTGTGAGTGAGTGTGGGAGTTTGTGAGTGAGGGAGTGAGGGAGTGGGTGTGTGAGTGTGTGAGTGAGTGTGTGAGTGAGTGTGTGAGTGAGTGTGTGAGTGAGTGTGTGAGGGAGTGTGTGAGGGAGTGAGTGTGTGAGGGAGTGAGTGTGTGAGTGAGTGAGTGTGTGAGTGAGTGAGGGTATGAGGGGTGTGAGTGTGTGAGTGAGTGTGTGAGTGTGTGAGGGTGTGAGGGTGTGAGTGAGGGTATGAGGGTGTGAGTGTGTGAGTGTGTGAGTGTGTGAGGGAGTGTGTGAGGGAGTGTGTGAGGGAGTGAGTGTGAGTGAGTGTGAGTGAGTGTGAGTGAGTGTGAGTGTGTGTGAGTGTGTGTGAGGGTGTGAGGGTGTGAGGGAGTGAGGGAGTGAGTGAGGGTATGAGGGGTGTGAGTGTGTGAGTGAGTGTGTGAGTGAGTGTGTGAGGGTGTGAGTGAGGGTATGAGTGAGGGTATGAGGGTGTGAGTGAGTGTGTGAGTGAGTGAAGGTGTGAGGGTGGTAGTGAGGGTGGGAGTGAGTGAGGGAGTGAGTGATGGTGTGTGGGAGTGAGGGTGTGTGGGAGTGAGGGTGTGTGGGAGTGAGGGTGTGAGTGAGGCAGGGTGTGAGTGAGTGAGGCAGTGAGTGAGTGAGTGAGGCAGTGAGGGAGTGAGAGAATGAGTGAGGGTGTGTGGGAGTGAGGGTGAGTGTGTGGGTGAGGGGGTGAGAGGGTGTGAGTGAGGGTGTGAGTGAGTGAGGGTGTGAGTGAGTGTGTGAGGGTGTGAGTGTGTGAGTGAGGGTGTGAGTGAGTGAGGGTGCATGTGCGAGTGAGGGTGTGAGTGTATGAGTGAGGGAGTGAGTGAGGGAGGGTGTGAGTGAGTGTGTGAGTGAGGAAGGGTGTGAGGGAGGGAGTGAGTGAGGGAGGGACGGTGTGAGGGAGGGAGTGAGTGAGGGAGGGACGGTATGAGTGAGGGTGTGAGTGAGGGAGTGAGGGAGTGAGTGAGGGAGGGAGTGAGGGAGTGAGGGAGGGAGTGAGGGAGTGAGGGAGTGAGTGTGTGAGTGAGTGTGGGAGTGTGGGAGTGTGGGAGTGAGTGAGGGAGTGGGTGTGTGAGTGAGTGAGTGTGTGAGTGAGGGTATGAGTATGGGAGTGAGTGACTGAGTGAGTGAGTGACTGAGTGAGTGAGTGAGGGTATGAGTGAGTGTGTGAGGGAGTGTGTGAGGGAGTGTGTGAGGGAGTGTGTGAGTGAGTGAGGGTATAAGTGAGTGAGGGAGTGAGTGAGTGAGGGAGTGAGTGAGTGTGTGAGGGAGTGAGTGTGTGTGTGAGGGAGTGAGTGTGTGAGGGAGTGTGTGAGTGAGTGAGTGTGTGTGTGTGTGAGTATGTGAGTGAGGGTATGAGTGTGTGAGGGAGTGTGTGAGGGAGTGTGTGAGGGAGTGTGTGAGGGAGTGTGTGAGGGAGTGTGTGTGTGTGAGTGTGTGTGTGAGTGTGAGGGTGTGAGGGTGTGAGTGAGGGTATGAGGGTGTGTGAGGGAGTGTGTGTGTGTGAGTGTGTGTGTGTGGGGTGTGAGTGAGGGTATGAGGGTGTGAGTGTGTGAGGGAGTGTGTGAGGGAGTGTGTGAGGGAGTGTGTGAGGGAGTGTGTGAGGGGAGGGAGAGAGTGAGTGTGTGAGTGAGTGTGGGAGTTTGTGGGTGGGGGTGTGGGGTGTGGGTGTGTGAGTGGGTGTGTGAGTGGGTGTGTGAGTGGGTGTGTGAGTGTGTGTGTGGGTGTGTGAGTGGTGTGTGAGTGAGTGTGTGAGTGAGTGTGTGAGGGAGTGTGTGTGTGAGTGAGTGAGTGTGTGAGTGAGTGAGGGTATGAGGGGTGTGAGTGTGTGAGTGAGTGTGTGAGTGTGTGAGGGTGTGAGGGTGTGAGTGAGGGTATGGGGGTGTGAGTGTGTGAGTGTGTGGTGTGTGGTGGGAGTGTGTGAGGGAGTGTGTGAGGGAGTGTGTGTGTGTGAGTGGTGTGAGTGAGTGTGAGTGAGTGTGAGTGAGTGTGAGTGTGTGTGAGTGTGTGTGAGTGTGTGTGAGTGTGTGTGAGGGTGTGTGAGGGTGTGAGGGAGTGAGGGTGTGAGTGAGGGTATGAGGGTGTGAGTGTGTGAGTGTGTGAGTGTGTGAGGGAGTGTGTGAGGGGAGTGAGTGTGAGTGAGTGTGAGTGAGTGTGAGTGAGTGTGAGTGAGTGTGAGTGTGTGTGAGTGTGTGTGAGGGTGTGAGGGAGTGAGGGAGTGAGTGAGGGTATGAGGGGTGTGAGTGTGTGTGTGAGTGTGTGAGGGTGTGAGTGAGGGTATGAGTGAGGGTATGAGGGTGTGAGTGAGTGTGTGAGTGAGGGAGTGTGTGAGTGAGGGTATGAGTGAGTGAGTGAGGGTATGAGTGAGGGAGTGAGTGTGTGAGGGAGTGAGTGAGTGTGTGAGTGAGTGAGTGTGTGAGTGAGTGTGTGTGTGTGAGGGAGTGAGTGAGGGTATGAGGGAGTGAGTGAGGGTATGAGTGAGTGAGTGAGGGTATGAGTGAGGGAGTGAGTGAGGGAGTGAGTGAGTGTGTGAGTGAGTGTGTGAGTGTGTGAGTGTGTGAGTGAGTGTGTGAGTGAGTGTGTGAGTGAGTGTGTGAGTGAGTGTGTGAGTGTGTGAGTGAGTGTGTGAGTGAGTGTGTGAGGGTATGAGTGAGTGAGTGAGGGTATGAGTGAGTGAGTGAATGTGTGAGTGAGTGAGGGAGTGAGGGAGTGAGGTCCAGCCCCTGTGCTGAGCTGCATTGCTCTATCATTATCCACCTCCCGGAGAGTGGGGCCGCCCCGAGAGGCCCATGGGATAATCTCGCAGATTCCCGTTCACACGGTCAGAGGCAGACCCCTGCACCAGATCCTCAAGGACTGGATCCCTCCACTGGATCCCTCCAGTGGATCCTCCAGTGGATCCCTCCAGTGGATCCCTCCAAGTGATCCCTCCAGTGGATCCCTCCAAGTGATCCCTCCAAGTGATTCCTCCAGTGGATCCCTCCAGTGGATCCTCCAAGTGATCCCTCCAGTGGATCCCTCCAGTGGATCCTCCAAGTGATCCCTCCAGTGGATCCCTCCAGTGGATCCCTCCAGTGGATCCCAAACCAGGTGACCGGCGAATTCATGGACACTGTGACCTTTCCAACTCTGTCCCCGGGCGGTGAATGTTTTTGGGGGTTTGTAGGGGACAGTTGTGGGTGGGGTGGGTGTGGGGGAGATACGTGGGAGTGGCCTGCTGCTAGGGGAGGGGGAGGGTGGGGAGATTTGTGGGGGGTGCTGGTGGGGTGGGGAGGCAGAGACAATGCTGCTCAGCAGCAGTGCCAAGTTGCGTTTATCTAGCGCCTCTAGCCCCAATAGAACTCTACTCCCACCAGCGCCTCTAACCCCTCCCTCCCCCCACCCCCACAAGGCACCTCACCAGAATAGTTGTGTCTGGGTGCAATAATGAGGGTGTGAGTGAGGGTTTCAGTAATGGACGGCCAAGATGGAGGAGATGGGGGGTGGGGGGAGTAGGACCTTTTGGGGGGACAGTATGGAGGGACCTCTGACACAGTTGCTTTATGAGTGTGGGGGTGGGGTGGGGTCATGGAGTGGGTTGTGGAGGGTCACAGGGAGTTGGGGGTGAGGGGGTAAAGGGGCGAGGCTCTAGAGGGGTCTCGAAGAGGGGTAGAGCGTACAGGTGAGAATGAACATGGTAGTTACAGGTGATGGAGCCCAGAGCAACCACAGAGAGGGGTAAAGGATGGGGTAAGGGAGGGTAAAGGATGGGGTAAGGGGGGTAAAGGATGGGGTAAGGGAGGGTAAAGGATGGGGTAAGGGGGGTAAAGGATGGGGTTAAGGGGGTAAAGGATGGGGTAAGGGGGGTAAAGGATGGGGTACGGGGGGTAAAGGATGGGGTTAAGGGGGTAAAGGATGGGGTAAGGGGGGTAAAGGATGGGGTACGGGGGGTAAAGGATGAGATAAGGGGGTAAAGGATGGGGTAAGGGGGTAAAGAATGGGGTAAGGGGGGTAAAGGATGGGGTTGGCATGGGAAGTTGGGGATGGGATGGAGGTTGGTGTTAGTGTGGAATGTGGGGTTAGTGTTGGGGTTGGGGATGGGGGATGGGGGAATGGGATTGGACATGGGAGTGGAATTGGGAATGGGGCTGGAGATAGGGCTGGGGTTGGGGTTGAGTGTGGGGTTCAGGTTAGATTTGGGATTGGGGATGGGATTTGGGATGGGGTTCTTATTGGGATTGAGATTGGAGTGGGATTGGGATTTGGGATTGGATTGGGGATGGGATTTGGGTTGGGATTGGGAACGGCATTCGTAATGGGATTCGTGATGGGATTGGGGTTGGGATTGGGGTTGGGGTGGGATTGGGATTGAGATTGGGTTGGGATTGGGGATGGGGTTGGGGATGGGATTGGGAATGGGATTGAAGATGGGATTAGGGTTGGGATTGGGGATGGGATTAGGTTTGGGATTGGGGATGGGATTAGGGTTGGGATTGGGAATGGGATTGGTGACACTATTGCTGACATAGTGTGGGGTATCAGGGTGGTGGCGGGTAGAAAGGGTTTTGAGTGGAATCATAGAGTCGTCCAGCACAGAAACAGACCATTCGGCCCAACCAGCCCGTGCCGACCCTAACCCCAAACTAAA
Organism: Chiloscyllium punctatum; assembly: GCF_047496795.1. Classification (NCBI taxonomy): domain Eukaryota; kingdom Metazoa; phylum Chordata; class Chondrichthyes; order Orectolobiformes; family Hemiscylliidae; genus Chiloscyllium; species Chiloscyllium punctatum. Next base: position 77,482,061 of record NC_092769.1, read on the forward strand.
CTAGCCCCAGCTGCCTGCTCCTGGCCCATATCCCTCCAACCCTTTCCTAATCCAGGTCCTTATCCAAATGTACCCACACCCACCACTCCTCAGGAAGTTCACTCCACACACAGACCACCCTCTGGGTGAAAAAGTTGCCCCTTAGGTCTCTTTTATATCTTTCCCCTCTCACCCTAAACCTATGCCCCTCTAGTTCTGGACTCCCCCGCCCAGGGAAAAGACTTTGTCTATTTATCCTATCCATGTCCCCCCAGAGGGAGGGCCTAAACTGGGACCTTGGGTTCATGTCACACTACAGGTGACCACCATTGCACTATACACACACACATACACACACACACACAGACACACGCACGCACACACACACATGGACACACACACATACACACACACACACAGACACACACACACACACACACACACACAGACACACGCATGCGCACACAGACACACAGGACAGACACACACACACACACAGACACACACACACACGGACAGACACACACAGACACACATACACACACACACACGGACGGACACACACGGACGCGCACACACAAACACACACACACATACAGACACACAGAAACTCCTACACACACAGACACGCACAATCACACACACAGACACGCACACACACACACACACACACACACAGACACACACAGACACACGCACACACACACAGACACACGCACGCACACGCACACACGGACAGACACACACACACAGACACACACACACACACACAGACACACACACACACACACACACAGACACACATACACACACACACACACAGACACACACACACGGACGGACACACACGGACGCACACACACAAACACACACACACAAACACACACATACAGACACACAGAAACTCCTACACACACACACAGACACGCACAATCACACACACAGACACGCACACACACACACAGACACACACACACACACACACGGACACACACACACACAGACGGACACGGACACACACACACAGACACGCACAATCACACACGCACACACACACAGACCACACACACAGACACACACACACACACACGGACGGACACACAGACACAAACACACAGACACACACACACGCGCACACAGACACACACACACACAGACACAGACACAGACACACACACACACACACACACACACACAGACACACATGCACACGCACACAGGCACATGCGCACACACAGACACAGACACACACACCCAGACACACTCACACACGCACACGCACATGCACACACTCTCACACTCACAACCCCCACCCCAGACACACACACCCAGACACACTCACACACGCACACGCACACACTCTCACACTCACAACCCCTACCCCAGACACCACACACATACTTACAAAGACCCACATGCACACATATACATATATGTTTGTGGGTGAATTTGTACTTGCAGAATTACATTGTACTTTGCTCAAAAACTTTACGAATTCATGTAAGACTCTGTTATCTCACTTTTTAGATTAGAATCAGTCTAAACATTATGGCACAGACAGAGAACACAGGGGGCTAACACCTTCAACATATTGTCTGGCTAACACCAATTATTACAGTCAACCTGAAAATGTAGCTTTTGAAAAAAGGTTTTGTGATTTACATACGAAAGAAGTGAAACTCTCATGGTATTTGAACAGATGAGAGACTCAACAAACAATCAAGGTATTTTTCAATGTATATTTCAGTGACATCCCACTGTAAACTTTTGCTATAAATTCTGTGTCTTACAATTGTGTCCTCCACAACCACCTGATAAAGGAGCAGCACTCCGAAAGCTAGTGCTTCCAATTAAACCTATTGCACTATAACCCGGTGTTTTGTGATTTTTAACTTTGTACACCCCAGTCCAACACCAGCATCTCCAAATCATACCCCCTCATAATTTTGTAAACCTCTATAAGGTCACCCCTCAGCCTCCGACGCTCCAGGGAAAACAGCCCCAGCCTGTTCAGCCTCTCCCTGTAGCTCAGACCCTCAAACCCGGACAGCATCTTTGTAAATCTTTCAGAACGCTCTCCAATTTGGTAATATCCTTCCTATAACAGCAAGGGGAGCGTCCAAGGATGCAGGAGGAGAAAGGCAGGGCAGGGATTTGGGCACAGCACGAGCTGACAGTGTCGAAGGGACCCCACTAGGGTCCCAGTCGGGAAGTGACTGACCATCCAAGAACACCCTCATTTTGTAGGGAATCTGATGGGAAGGCACTGGAGGAGCAGGAGGGGAAAGTGGGGTCTGAGTGGGGTGGGGGTGGGGTGAGCTCTCTTTCTGTGCCGTGTGGGGGCTGAGGGTGAGAGTGCTTGGGAATGGATGAGGAACTACAGGAAGAGAGCAATGAACTGTAGGTCAGAGTTCAGGCACTCAATATAACTCCACTGATCCAGATCACCACACTGTCAGTACTGAGGGAGGGGGCACTGTCTGAGGGTCAGTGCTGAGGGAGGGGGCACTGTCTGAGGGTCAGTGCTGAGGGAGGGGGCACTGTCCGAGGGTCAGTACTGAGGGAGGGGGCACTGTCTGAGGGTCAGTGCTGAGGGAGGGGGCACTGTCAGAGGGTCAGTGCTGAGGGAGGGGGCACTGTCAGAGGGTCAGTGCTGAGGGAGGGGGCACTGTCTGAGGGTCAGTGCTGAGGGAGGGGGCACTGTCCGAGGGTCAGTACTGAGGGAGTGGGCACTGTCTGAGGGTCAGTGCTGAGGGAGGGGGCACTGTCAGAGGGTCAGTGCTGAGGGAGGGGGCACTGTCAGAGGGTCAGTGCTGAGGGAGGGGGCACTGTCTGAGGGTCAGTGCTGAGGGAGGGGGCACTGTCAGAGGGTCAGTGCTGAGGGAGGGGGCACTGTCGGAGGGTCAGTGCTGAGGGAGCGGGCACTGTCAGAGGGTCAGTGCTGAGGGAGTGCCGCACTGTCGGAGGGTCAGTGCTGAGGGATGGGGCACTGTCAGAGGGTCAGTGCTGAGGGAGGGGGCACTGTCCGAGGGTCAGTGCTGAGGAGGGGGCACTGTCGGAGGGTCAGTGCTGAGGGAGTGGGCACTGTCGGAGGGTCAGTGCTGAGGGAGTGGGCACTGTCAGAGGGTCAGTGCTGAGGGAGCGGGCACTGTCGGAGGGTCAGCGCTGAGGGAGTGCCGCACTGTCGGAGGGTCAGTGCTGAGGGAGGGGGCATTGTCAGAGGGTCAGTGCTGAGGGAGGGGGCACTGTCGGAGGGTCAGTGCTGAGGGTGTGGGCACTGTGAGAGGGTCAGTGCTGAGGGAGTGCCGCACTGTCAGAGGGTCAGTACTGAGGGAGTGCCGCACTGTCAGAGGGTCAGTACTGAGGGAGGGGGCACTGTCGGAGGGTCAGTACTGAGGGAGGGGGCACTGTCAGAGGGTCAGTGCTGAGGGAGCGGGCACTGTCGGAGGGTCAGTGCTGAGGGAGCGGGCACTGTCGGAGGGTCAGTGCTGAGGGAGGGGGCACTGTCGGAGGGTCAGTGCTGAGGGAGGGGGCACTGTCGGAGGATCAGTGCTGAGGGAGGGGGCACTGTCGGAGGGTCAGTGCTGAGGGAGGGGGCACTGTCGGAGGATCAGTGCTGAGAGCGGGCACTGTCGGAGGGTCAGTGCTGAGGGAGGGGGCACTGTCGGAGGGTCAGTGCTGAGGGAGCGGGCACTGTCGGAGGGTCAGTGCTGAGGGATGGGGCACTGTCAGAGGGTCAGTGCTGAGGGAGGGGGCACTGTCGGAGGGTCAGTGCTGAGGGAGGGGGCACTGTCGGAGGGTCAGTGCTGAGGGAGGGGGCACTGTCAGAGGGTCAGTGCTGAGGGAGTGCCGCACTGTCGGAGGGTCAGTGCTGAGGGAGGGGGCAATTGTCAGAGGATCAGTGCTGAGGGAGGGGGCACTGTCGGAGGGTCAGTGCTGAGGGAGTGGGCACTGTGAGAGGGTCAGTGCTGAGGGAGTGGGCACTGTCGGAGGGTCAGTGCTGAGGGAGTGGGCACTGTTGGAGTGTCAGCGCCGAGGTGAATGTTTGTGCCTTTGATGTGGATCCCCAAAGCCGTCCTCCATCGGTCCTCACCCCTCATCCTCCCCTTGGGTCAGTCACTCCATACTGCCTTCCCCTCCGACCATGAAGGGAACAGGAGCCTGTTCTGTGAGATCTCCTCCTTTTCCCTTCCATCCCAGGCTCTGCTCAGTCCGACCCCTGCCCCCCCCCACCCCCGTCCAATCTCTCTGAGTCTCCCTTGGGCACAGCTGGCAGTACTGACCAGAACAAACCCTGACAGGGAATCTGACCAAAACCCTGTGGTACTGTAAGGTGGGTCAGCTCATAGTCCCTTTGTGTGTGTGTGTGTGTGTGTGTGTGTGTGTGTGTCAGAGCCCGTACCCCAGTGAGAGTCTGTGTGTGTGTGTAAGAGAGAATGTGTCTATGAGTGTGTCTGTGTGTTTATCAGTGAGTGTGAGCATGTGTGTGTATGAGAGTGTGAGAGAGTGTGTTTGTGAGTGTGAGAATGTGTGTGTGTGTATGAGAGTGTGAGAGAGTGTGTTTGTGTGTGTGAGAATGTGTGTGTGAGTGTGTGAGTCTATGTGCCTGGCTGGCGGTGTGTCACTGGTTAAGGAGACGATTCCTTGTTAACTCCCTCATTAACACCCCCCCCCCCCCCCCCCCCCAGTCCCCCTGTAGAGTGACCTCTTGGGGACGTGCCAGGCCAGTATGACTCAGCGCTGCCCTCCATCTGAGTGACCTCCACAAGGGAAACTCAGTCCCAACATCTGAGAGACACACACCGCGGGCACTGCACTCTCCCAGCCAGTGTCCTCAGAGCCTAGCATTCCAACAACCCTCCCAGGCCACTTGGCCCTTCAATGCTGCCCCTAGGGCTGGACTCCCATTGTAATGGGTGCTCTGTGCCTCCCCTCGAGGGGGTTAGAGACACCAGCTCCCTTCACTCTCTCCGAGGTTAGTCCTGGTGTATCACAAGGAGCTGAGGGAGCTCAAGAAAGATAACCTTCCCTCAAGAATGGCCTCCTGTCACAGTGGGTCACACAGCATCCTCCGATACCAGTCCAGAGGCTTGGACACTACCCCCCAGCCACTCGGGCGTGTGGTCAGAGTCAGTGACACTTTCCTCAGAAAAAGCGAGGAGGATGAACAGCCAATTCCTGCACACAAACAGACCCTTCGGCCCAACTCGTCCATGCTGACCCGGTTTCCCAGACTGAACTGGGTCCCACGTGCCTGTGTTTGGCTCATGTCGGTCAGTGTCACAGAGTCACAGAGATGGACAGCACAGAAACAGACCCTTCGGTCCAACCCGTCCATGCTGACCCAGATATCCCAACCCAATCTAGTCCCACCTGCCAGCACCCGGCCCATATCCCTCCAAACCCTTCCTATTCATATACCCATCCAAATGCCTCTTCAATGTTGTAATTGTACCAGCCTCCACCACATCCTCTGGCAGCTCATTCCATACACGTACCACCCTCTGCGTGGAAAAGTTGCCCCTTAGGTCCCTTTTATATCTTTCCCCTCTCACCCTAAACCTATGCCCTCTAGTTCTGGACTCCCCCACCCCAGGGAAAAGACTTTGTCTCTTTATCCTATCCATGCTCCTCATAATTTTGTAAACCTCTATAAGGTCACCCCTCAGCCTCTGACGCTCCAGGGAAAACAGCCCCAGCCTGTTCAGCCTCTCCCTGTAGCTCAGATCCTCCAACCCTGGCAACATCGTTGTAAATCTTTTCTGAACCCTTGTCAAGTTTCACAACATCTTTCCGATAGGAAGGAGACCAGAATTGCACGCAATATTCCAACAGTGACCTAACCAATGTCCTGTACAGCCGCAACATGATCTCCCAACTCCTGTACTCAATACTCTGATCAATAAAGGAAAGCATACCAAACGCCTTCCTCACTATCCTATCTACTTGTGACTCCACTTTCAAGGAGCTATGAACCTGCACTCCAAGGTCTCTTTGTTCAGCAACACTCCCTAGGACCTTACCATTAAGTGTATAATTCCTGCTAAGATTTGATTTCCCAAAATGCAGCACCTCACATTTATCTGAATTAAACTCCATCTGCCACTTCTCAGCCCATTGGCCCATCTGGTCCAGATCCTGTTGTAATCTGAGGGAACCCTCTTCGCTGTCCACTACACCTCCAATTTTGGGGTCATCTGCAAACTTACTAACTGTACCTCTTATGCTCACACCCAAATCATTTATGTAAATGACAAAAAGTAGAGAGGGCCCAGCACCGATCCTTGTGGCACTCCACTGGTCACAGGCCTCCAGTCTGAAAAACAACCCTCCACCACCACCCTCTGTCTTCGACCTTTGAGCCAGTTCCGGTCCTGGGAGGTGATGGGGTATACAGGGAGTGGAACGATGGAGGGCTACAATCGATGGCGATGGGCAGCAAGGGGGGGGGTACGTCACGGGGCAAAACCACCCATCACTGGAAGCTCCGAGGATCCGAAAGGCAAGCAGAAGTTGCTGGTGAAACTCAGCAGGGTCAGGCAGTATCTGTACCGAGAGAAGGCAAGATCTCCTCTGATGACTCTTCATTAGAATTGGTCGCCCAAAATGGGAAATAAGATGCTGTGGGGAGATCCCACCCAACCCCAGAGTGGGTCTCAAGGCCCCTCCAGAGGTTTCAAGGACCCCTCCCCATAGCTTTCCAGGAGCCTCTGTCTGTTTCAAGGCCCCTCCCTGTTGGGCGCCAGGCCTCCCAATGTGTTTTCAGGCCTTCCTGTGGGTCCTGAGTTACCCCCACAGCTTGTGTCAAGGTCCTCCCTAGCGGGTTTCAAGGTGCCCTGAGGTGTTTCAAGGCCCTTTCTGTGGGTTTCAAGGAGGCCCAATGTGTTGTGAGGCCGTCTCTGTGGGTTTCGAGGAAGCCCAATGTGTTTCAAGTCTTTCCCAATGGGTTTCGTGGAACCCCAGTGTGTTTCAATGCCCTCCCTATGGGTGTCAAGGAGACCCAGTGTGTTTCAATGCCCTCCCTATGGGTTTCAAGGAGACCCGGTGTGTTTCAATGCCCTCCCTATGGGTTTCGAGGAACCCCGATGTGTTTCCATGGTTTTCACGGCAGCCCAAGGGATCGATGTGTCTCAATGTGCCCTCAATGTGTTTTGAGGCCTTCCCCCTGGTTTGTGAGAAGCCCCAACATGTTTCAAGGCCCACCCTGTGGGTTTCGAGGAGACCCAATGTGTTTGGAGTCCCCTCTAAATGGGTTTCAAGTTACCCCAATATGTTTTGAGATCCTCCCTATGAGTTTCAAGGAGCCCCAATGTATTTTGAGGTCCTCCCTATGGGTTTCAAGGATCCCCAATATATCTTGAGGTCCTCTGCATGGGTTTCGAGGAGCCCCGGCCTGTTTCGAGGCTGCTCCTGTCCTTTGGGTGTGTTTAGCTGATGGGATTGATCTGACAGGGACTCGGGAGATTCTCCAGTCACTCAGTGACCTTATAGGGACACCTCCTGAATAATCCAGGCTGAGAGAAAGGTACAGGCCCCAGTCGCTGAGATCATCAAAGTATTTTAGTAGGAACCAGAGCTCAGAGAGAGAGAGGGAAGGAGAGAGAGAGAGGGAGAGAGAGAGAGAGAGGGAAGGAGGGAGGGAGGAGAGGGAGAGAGAGAGGGAAGGAGGGAGACAGGGAGAGGGAGGGAGAGAGAGAGAGACAGGGAGAGGAGGGAGGGAGAGGGAGACAGGGAGAGGGAGGGAGAGAGAGAGAGAGAGAGAGAGAGAGGAAGGAGGGAGGGAGGGAGAGGGAGGGAGGGAGAGGGAGGGAGAGAGAGGGAGGGAGGGAGAGGGAGGGAGAGAGAGAGAGGGAGATAGAGAGGGAAGGAGGGAGGCAGGGAGAGGGAGGGGAGAGAGAGGGAGGGAGGGAGAGAGAGAGGAAGGAGGGAGGCAGGAGGGAGGCAGGGAGAGGAGAGAGAGGGAAGGAGGGAGGCAGGGAGAGGGAGGGAGAGAGAGGGAGGGAGGGAGAGGGAAGGAGGGAGGCAGGGAGAGGGAGGGAGGGAGAGGGAGGGAGGGAGAGAGAGAGAGAGAGAGAGAGAGAGAGACAGAGGGAAGGAGGGAGGCAGGGAGGGAGGGAGGGAGAGAGAGAGACAGAGGGAAGGAGGGAGGCAGGGAGAGGGAGGGAGAGAGAGAGAGGGAGGGAGGGAGGGGGAGGGAGAGAGAGGGAGGGAGGGAGGGAGGGAGAGAGAGAGAGAGAGACAGAGGGAAGGGAGGGAGGCAGGGAGAGGGAGGGAGAGAGAGAGAGGGAGGGAGGGAGGGAGAGGGAGGGAGAGAGAGGGAGGGAGGGAGGGAGAGAGAGAGAGAGAGACAGAGGGAATGAGGGAGGCAGGGAGAGGGAGGGAGAGAGAGGGAGGGAGGGAGGGAGAGAGAGAGAGGGAAGGAGGGAGACAGGGAGAGGGAGGGAGAGAGAGGGGGAGAGAGAGAGAGATAGAGAGGGAAGGAGGGAGACAGGGAGAGGGAGGGAGAGAGAGAGAGACAGGGAGAGGGAGGGAGAGAGAGAGAGAGACAGAGGGAAGGAGGGAGGGAGGGAGAGAGAGAGACGGAGGAAAGGAGGGAGACAGGGAGAGGGAGGGAGAGAGAGAGAGACAGGGAGAGGGAGGGAGAGAGAGAGAGAGAGAGAGACAGAGGGAAGGAGGGAGGGAGGGAGAGAGAGAGAGGGAAGGAGGGAGACAGGGAGAGGGAGGGAGAGAGAGACGGAGGAAAGGAGGGAGACAGGGAGAGGGAGGGAGAGAGAGACGGAGGAAAGGAGGGAGACAGGGAGAGGGAGGGAGAGAGAGAGAGACAGAGGGAAGGAGGGAGGCAGGAGAGGGAGGGGGAGAGAGAGAGAGAGAGAGACGGGAGGGAAGGAGGGAGGCAGGGAGAGGGAGGGAGGGAGAGAGAGAGAGAGACAGAGGGAAGGAGGGAGGGAGAGAGAGAGAGGGAAGGAGGGAGACAGGGAGAGGGAGGGAGAGAGAGGGGGAGAGAGAGAGAGAGATAGAGAGGGAAGGAGGGAGACAGGGAGAGGGAGGGAGAGAGAGAGAGACAGGAGAGGGAGGGAGAGAGAGAGAGAGAGAGAGACAGAGGGAAGGAGGGAGGGAGGGAGAGAGAGAGACGGAGGAAAGGAGGGAGACAGGGAGAGGGAGGGAGAGAGAGAGAGACAGGGAGAGGGAGGGAGAGAGAGAGAGAGAGAGAGAGAGACAGAGGGAAGGAGGGAGGGAGGGAGAGAGAGAGAGGGAAGGAGGGAGACAGGGAGAGGGAGGGAGAGAGAGACGGAGGAAAGGAGGGAGACAGGGAGAGGGAGGGAGAGAGAGAGAGAGACAGAGGGAAGGAGGGAGGCAGGGAGAGGGAGGGAAAGAGAGAGAGAGAGAGGACGAGAGGGAAGGAGGGAGAGAAATGGGGGGAACAGAGAGAGAAAGGGAGACAGAGAGGGTGAGGGAGAGAAGAAGTTGGGGAAAGAGGGATAAGGAGCAGGAGAAAGAGGGAGATAGAGAGAGAGGGAGATAGAGAGAGAGGGAGGGAGATAGAGAGAGAGAGGGAGGGAGATAGAGAGAGAGAGGGAGGGAGATAGAGAGAGAGAGGGAGGGAGATAGAGAGAGAGAGGGAGGGAGATAGAGAGAGAGGGAGGGAGGGAGATAGAGAGAGAGGGAGGGAGGGCGAAAGGGGGGTTAAAGAGGGAGAGGAGGAAGGGAGAGGCTGAGAGAGATACACTCCCAGAGAGATAGTGGGGCAGAGAGAAAAATGAGAGAGAGATGGAGTGAGTGTGACAGAGAAAGAGGTTGAGGGGATTGAACACATCTCCAGAGCGAGAGCTGATCCTGGTTGGGTTCAGTCCCTGCAGTATAACTCCGGGTGGGAATGTTGGATCCGAGAGTGGGATTTGTGCAGAGGGCTGGAGAAGGATAAGGCAGCCCAGAGTTAGCCAATGGCAGGAGAATCTAATGGGATTGGATCAGGATCCGAGTTCTCTGAGTGCATTGCAGAGATCAACCAGGAGCCAGCATTATCCCCAATTCCGGAATTCCTTCTCCCGAGTCAGAGCACAAGGCAATCCAGACACTCACATTTACAATGTGGGAGTGACCCGGATAGTCTGGGTTCGGGGATGATGAGGTAAAGGATCAATATTGGCCTCAGGATCCAGGGCAAAACCCTCCACACTCCCACTCTCCTACTAACGCACCCCCACCCCCGAGAGGGGGCAGGCACCCTTCCCACAGCCCCCACTCCCTCAGCACTGACCCTCCCACAGTGCCCACTCCCTCAGCACTGACCCTCCCACAGTGCCCACTCCCTCAGCACTGACCCTCCGACAGTGCCCACTCCCTCAGCACTGACCCTCCGACAATGCGGCACTCCCTCAGCACTGACCCTCCCACAGCCCCCACTCCCTCAGCACTGACCCTCCCACAGTGCCCACTCCCTCAGCACTGACCCTCCGACAATGCGGCACTCCCTCAGCACTGACCCTCCCACAGCACCCACTCCCTCAGCACTGACCCTCCCACAGTGCCCACTCCCTCAGCACTGACCCTCCGACAGTGCCCACTCCCTCAGCACTGACCCTCCGACAGTGCCCACTCCCTCAGCACTGACCCTCCCACAGTGCCCCACTCCCTCAGCACTGACCCTCCGACAGTGCGGTGCTCCCTCAGCACTGACCCTCTGACAGTGCCCACTCCCTCAGCA
>NC_092769.1:77497744-77526664 GCF_047496795.1 Chiloscyllium punctatum
GTGGGAGTGAACGGGAAGGGGTTTGGGTCCATTGGGATTGTGGGGAGTGGGAGTGAACGGGAAGGGATTTGGGTCCATTGGGATTGTGGGGGGTGGGAGTGAACGGGAAGGGGTTTGGGTCCATTGGGATTGTGGGGAGTGGGAGTGAACGGGAAGGGGTTTGGGTCCATTGGGATTGTGGGGGGTGGGAGTGAACGGGAAGGGGTTTGGGTCCATTGGGATTGTGGAGAGTGGGAGTGAACGGGAAGAGGTTCGGGTCCATTGGGATTGTGGGGAGTGGGAGTGAACGGGAAGGGGTTTGGGTCCATTGGGATTGTGGGCGATGGGAGTGAACGGGAAGGGGTTTGGGTCCATTGGGATTGTGGACGGTGGGAGTGAACGGGAAGGGGTTTGGGTCCATTGGGATTGTGGAGAGTGGGAGTGAACGGGAAGGGGTTTGGGTCCATTGGGATTGTGGAGGGTGGGAGTGAACGGGAAGGGATTTGGGTCCATTGGGATTGTGGGCGATGGGAGTGAACGGGAAGGGGTTTGGGTCCATTGGGATTGTGGGGATTGGGAGTGAACGGGAAGGGGTTTGGGTCCATTGGGATTGTGGGCGGTGGGAGTGAACGGGAAGGGGTTTGGGTCCATTGGGATTGTGGGCGATGGGAGTGAACGGGAAGGGGTTTGGGTCCATTGGGATTGTGGGCGATGGGAGTGAACGGGAAGGGGTTTGGGTCCATTGGGATTGTGGGGATTGGGAGTGAACGGGAAGGGGTTTGGGTCCATTGGGATTGTGGGCAGTGGGAGTGAACGGGAAGGGGTTTGGGTCCATTGGGATTGTGGGCGGTGGGAGTGAACGGGAAGGGGTTTGGGTCCATTGGGATTGTGGGGAGTGGGAGTGAACGGGAAGGGGTTTGGGTCCATTGGGATTGTGGAGGGTGGGAGTGAACGGGAAGGGGTTTGGGTCCATTGGGATTGTGGGGAGTGGGAGTGAACGGGAAGGGGTTTGGGTCCATTGAGATTGTGGAGAGAGGGAGTGAACGGGAAGGGGTTTGGGTCCGTTGGGATTGTGGGGAGTGGGAGTGAACGGGAAGGGGTTTGGGTCCATTGGGATTGTGGGCGGTGGGAGTGAACGGGAAGGGGTTTGGGTCCATTGGGAATGTGGGCGGTGGGAGTGAACGGGAAGGGGTTTGGGTCCATTGGGATTGTGGGCGGTGGGAGTGAACGGGAAGGGGTTTGGGTCCATTGGGAATGTGGGCGGTGGGAGTGAATGGGAAGGGGTTTGGGTCCATTGGGATTGTGGGCGGTGGGAGTGAACGGGAAGGGGTTTGGGTCCATTGGGATTGTGGGGAGTGGGAGTGAACGGGAAGGGGTTTGGGTCCATTGGGATTGTGGAGAGTGGGAGTGAATGGGAAGGGGTTTGGGTCCGTTGGGATTGTGGGGAGTGGGAGTGAACGGGAAGGGGTTTGGGTCCATTGGGATTGTGGAGGGTGGGAGTGAACGGGAAGGGGTTTGGGTCCATTGGGATTGTGGGGAGTGGGAGTGAACGGGAAGGGGTTTGGGTCCATTGAGATTGTGGAGAGTGGGAGTGAACGGGAAGGGGTTTGGGTCCGTTGGGATTGTGGGGAGTGGGAGTGAACGGGAAGGGGTTTGGGTCCATTGGGATTGTGGGCGGTGGGAGTGAACGGGAAGGGGTTTGGGTCTGTTGGGATTGTGGGCGGTGGGAGTGAACGGGAAGGGGTTTGGGTCCATTGGGATTATGGGGAGTGGGAGTGAACGGGAAGGGGTTTGGGTCCATTGGGATTGTGGAGAGTGGGAGTGAACGGGAAGGGGTTTGGGTCCATTGGGATTGTGGAGAGTGGGAGTGAACGGGAAGGGGTTTTGGTCCGTTGGGATTGTGGGGAGTGGGAGTGAACGGGTAGGAGTTTGGGTCCATTGGGATTGTGGAGAGTGGGAGTGAACGGGAAGGGGTTTGGGTCCGTTGGGATTGTAGAGAATGGGAGTGAATGGGAAGGGGTTTGGGTCCATTGGGATTGTGGGGAGTGGGAGTGAACGGGAAGGGGTTTGGGTCCATGGGGATTGTGGGCGGTGGGAGTGAACGGGAAGGGGTTTGGGTCCGTTGGGATTGTGGAGAGTGGGAGTGAATGGGAAGGGGTTTGGGTCCATTGGGATTGTGGGGAGTGGGAGTGAATGGGAAGGGGTTTGGGTCCGTTGGGATTGTGGAGAGTGGGAGTGAATGGGAAGGGGTTTGGGTCCATTGGGATTGTGGGGAGTGGGAGTGAAGGGGAAGGGGTTTGGGTCCATGGGGATTGTGGGCGGTGGGAGTGAACGGGAAGGGGTTTGGGTCCATTGGGATTGTGGGCGGTGGGAGTGAATGGGAAGGGGTTTGGGTCCATTGGGATTGTGGGCGGTGGGAGTGAACAGGAAGAGGTTTGGGTCCATTGGGATTGTGGGCGGTGGGAGTGAACGGGAAGGGGTTTGGGTCCGTTGGGATTGCGGGGAGTGGGAGTGAACGGGAAGGGGTTTGGGTCCATTGGGATTGTGGGGAGTGGGAGTGAACGGGAAGGGGTTTGGGTCCATTGGGATTGTGGAGAGTGGGAGTGAATGGGAAGGGGTTTGGGTCCGTTGGGATTGTGGGGAGTGGGAGTGAACGGGAAGGGGTTTGGGTCCATTGGGATTGTGGAGGGTGGGAATGAACGGGAAGGGGTTTGGGTCCATTGGGATTGTGGGGAGTGGGAGTGAATGGGAAGGGGTTTGGGTCCATTGAGATTGTGGAGAGTGGGAGTGAACGGGAAGGGGTTTGGGTCCGTTGGGATTGTGGGGAGTGGGAGTGAACGGGAAGGGGTTTGGGTCCATTGGGATTGTGGGCGGTGGGAGTGAACGGGAAGGGGTTTGGGTCTGTTGGGATTGTGGGCGGTGGGAGTGAACGGGAAGGGGTTTGGGTCCATTGGGATTATGGGGAGTGGGAGTGAACGGGAAGGGGTTTGGGTCCATTGGGATTGTGGAGAGTTGGAGTGAACGGGAAGGGGTTTGGGTCCATTGGGATTGTGGAGAGTGGGAGTGAACGGGAAGGGGTTTGGGTCCGTTGGGATTGTGGGGAGTGGGAGTGAACGGGTAGGAGTTTGGGTCCATTGGGATTGTGGAGAGTGGGAGTGAACGGGAAGGGGTTTGGGTCCGTTGGGATTGTAGAGAATGGGAGTGAATGGGAAGGGGTTTGGGTCCATTGGGATTGTGGGGAGTGGGAGTGAACGGGAAGGGGTTTGGGTCCATTGGGACTGTGGAGAGTGGGAGTGAACGGGAAGGGGTTTGGGTCCGTTGGGATTGCGGGGAGTGGGAGTGAACGGGAAGGGGTTTGGGTCCATTGGGATTGTGGGCGGTGGGAGTGAACGGGAAGGGGTTTGGGTCCATTGGGATTGTGGAGAGTGGGAGTGAACGGGAAGGGGTTTGGATCCATTGGGATTGTGGGGAGTGGGAGTGAAGGGGAAGGGGTTTGGGTCCATGGGGATTGTGGGCGGTGGGAGTGAACGGGAAGGGGTTTGGGTCCATTGGGATTGTGGGTGGTGGGAGTGAAGGGGAAGGGGTTTGGATCCATTGGGATTGTGGGGAGTGGGAGTGAAGGGGAAGGGGTTTGGGTCCATTGGGATTGTGGGCGGTGGGAGTGAACAGGAAGAGGTTTGGGTCCGTTGGGATTGTGGGCGGTGGGAGTGAACGGGAAGGGGTTTGGGTCCGTTGGGATTGTGGGGAGTGGGAGTGAACGGGAAGGGGTTTGGGTCCGTTGGGATTGTGGAGAGTGGGAGTGAACGGGAAGGGGTTTGGGTCCGTTGGGATTGTGGGGAGTGGGAGTGAACGGGAAGGGGTTTGGGTCCGTTGGGATTGTGGAGAGTGGGAGTGAACGGGAAGGGGTTTGGGTCCGTTGGGATTGTGGGCGGTGGGAGTGAACGGGAAGGGGTTTGGGTCCGTTGGGATTGTGGAGAGTGGGAGTGAACGGGAAGGGGTTTGGGTCCGTTGGGATTGTGGAGAGTGGGAGTGAACGGGAAGGGGTTTGGGTCCGTTGGGATTGTGGGGAGTGGGAGTGAACGGGAAGGGGTTTGGGTCCGTTGGGATTGTGGGGAGTGGGAGTGAACGGGAAGGGGTTTGGGTCCATTGGGATTGTGGGCGGTAGTTCCTTGAAATCAGACGAGTCTCTGTGTCGGAGAAACCGAAAGGTTTTGCAATGGTCCAATTTATCCTTTTGGATCATTGGCCCATCGTCTCTTCCCATTTGGCACGCTCCCCCTCCTGGTCCTCGCTACCTTTAGCCCCACCTCCCTCTCCGTGAATCCCTCACTCCCTCCCGCATTCCCGACACCATTCGTGCGTGCGTGTCTCACATTCTCCCTGCTCTGGGAGGTCGGCGGGGGGTGGGGGGAGGTGGGGGGTGTGGGGTTGGGGGGGTGAGGGGAGTTATCGTGAACCACCAGGAAGGTTTTGGGAGGACGGGACTGGGGAGGGAGCTGGACTGTATTGGTCTTTCTGTCCCATGAGCTCATCTCTCTGTGAGTCTAAATAAAGGGCCGTGGTGGGAGGGGTTGGGGGGGGTGGGGGGGAGTGGGGGGGAGGGAGAGTTGGTGGGGGGAAGGTAAGTCAGGAACAAGCTGAGTTTGCAGTAACTCAAGACAGAAGCAGGAGATGATGACAGTCCGGTGAGCTGAGACTCTTTGAGAGGAGCAGGGAAGATGGGGGGGGGGGGGAGGAAGGTGTTGGAGTTTGTGATCGCTGCACTACCTTCTTCACTTCCCCCCCACCACCTCCTCACACGCCCCCCCCCCCCCCCCAGGCTCCCCACCTCCAACCACGCTCCCCCAGCGTCACACTGCCCCGATGAGGGGCTTGGAGTCTGGCCCACTCAGAACCACTCCCCAGCTCAAACAAGACATCCTCCCCTCCCTCGGGTTCGGCTCCCTACGCTCCCTCTGGTCTCTCCCTCAAAGACTGGATCCGACAGCTTCCCCTTCCTGATTCGGCCCCCCCCCCCCCCCCCCCCCTCCCAACCCTCCGCTACCCCCACGAATCCAAGGGCTTTGGTCCCAGCTCCCGGAGTGGCTAACGTGCAGAGTTAGCAAATATCCTGCTGGCTGGTGCCAAGACCAGTTCATGTTGCCGGACGGTGACCCGATTTAGATACGGTCTCAGGCACAGCTCCGAGCTCACGGGCTATATTTGGCAGTGACTGAGAGAGGGCAAACAGACAGAAACAGGTGGCACCTGGAGCCAAACTCTCTCTCTTCAAACTCCCTCTCTCCCCTTGCATTCCACCGACTCCCTGTGTCACTTCAGACCACACGCTGAGCAAAGTCCTCCCGCAGGGCCCGCTCCCTCAGCACTGACCCTCCGACAGTGCCCGCTCCCTCAGCACTGACCCTCCGACAGTGCCCACTCCCTCAGCACTGACCCTCCGACAGTGCCCGCTCCCTCAGCACTGACCCTCCGACAGCGCCCACTCCCTCAGCACTGACCCTCCGACAGTGCCCACTCCCTCAGCACTGACCCTCCGACAGTGCCCGCTCCCTCAGCACTGACCCTCCCACAGTGCCCACTCCCTCAGCACTGACCCTCCGACAGTGCCCGCTCCCTCAGCACTGACCCTCCGACAGTGCCCACTCCCTCAGCATTGACCCTCCGACAGTGCCCACTCCCTCAGCACTGACCCTCCGACAGCGCCCACTCCCTCAGCACTGAACCTCCGACAGTGCCCGCTCCCTCAGCACTGACCCTCCGACAGTGCCCGCTCCCTCAGCACTGACCCTCCCACAGTGCCCACTCCCTCAGCACTGACCCTCCGACAATGCCCACCCCCTCAGCACTGACCCTCCGACAGTGCCCACTCCCTCAGCACTGACCCTCCGACAGTGCCCACTCCCTCAGCACTGACCCTCCGACAGTGCCCACTCCCTCAGCACTGACCCTCCGACAGTGCCCACTCCCTCAGCACTGACCCTCCGACAGCGCCCACTCCCTCAGCACTGACCCTCCGACAGCGCCCACTCCCTCAGCACTGACCCTCCGACAGCGCCCACTCCCTCAGCACTGACCCTCCGACAGTGCCCACTCCCTCAGCACTGACCCTCCGACAGCGCCCACTCCCTCGGCACTGACCCTCCGACAGCGCCCACTCCCTCAGCACTGACCCTCCCACAGTGCCCACTCCCTCAGCACTGACCCTCCGACAATGCCCACCCCCTCAGCACTGACCCTCCGACAGTGCCCACTCCCTCAGCACTGACCCTCCGACAGTGCCCACTCCCTCAGCACTGACCCTCCGACAGTGCCCACTCCCTCAGCACTGACCCTCCGACAGCGCCCACTCCCTCAGCACTGACCCTCCGACAGCGCCCACTCCCTCAGCACTGACCCTCCGACAGTGCCCACTCCCTCAGCACTGACCCTCCGACAGTGCCCGCTCCCTCAGCACTGACCCTCCGACAGTGTCCCCTCCCTCAGCGCTGACCCTCCGACAGTGCCCGCTCCCTCAGCACTGACCCTCCGACAGTGCCCGCTCCCTCAGCACTGACCCTCCGACAGTGCCCGCTCCCTCAGCACTGACCCTCCGACAGTGCCCACTCCCTCAGCACTGACCCTCCGACAGTGCCCGCTCCCTCAGCACTGACCCTCCGACAGCGCCCACTCCCTCAGCACTGACCCTCCGACAGTGCCCACTCCCTCAGCACTGACCCTCCGACAGTGCCCGCTCCCTCAGCACTGACCCTCCCACAGTGCCCACTCCCTCAGCACTGACCCTCCGACAGTGCCCGCTCCCTCAGCACTGACCCTCCGACAGTGCCCACTCCCTCAGCATTGACCCTCCGACAGTGCCCGCTCCCTCAGCACTGACCCTCCGACAGTGCCCACTCCCTCAGCATTGACCCTCCGACAGTGCCCACTCCCTCAGCACTGACCCTCCGACAGCGCCCACTCCCTCAGCACTGAACCTCCGACAGTGCCCGCTCCCTCAGCACTGACCCTCCGACAGTGCCCGCTCCCTCAGCACTGACCCTCCCACAGTGCCCACTCCCTCAGCACTGACCCTCCGACAATGCCCACCCCCTCAGCACTGACCCTCCGACAGTGCCCACTCCCTCAGCACTGACCCTCCGACAGTGCCCACTCCCTCAGCACTGACCCTCCGACAGTGCCCACTCCCTCAGCACTGACCCTCCGACAGTGCCCACTCCCTCAGCACTGACCCTCCGACAGCGCCCACTCCCTCAGCACTGACCCTCCGACAGCGCCCACTCCCTCAGCACTGACCCTCCGACAGCGCCCACTCCCTCAGCACTGACCCTCCGACAGTGCCCACTCCCTCAGCACTGACCCTCCGACAGCGCCCACTCCCTCGGCACTGACCCTCCGACAGCGCCCACTCCCTCAGCACTGACCCTCCCACAGTGCCCACTCCCTCAGCACTGACCCTCCGACAATGCCCACCCCCTCAGCACTGACCCTCCGACAGTGCCCACTCCCTCAGCACTGACCCTCCGACAGTGCCCACTCCCTCAGCACTGACCCTCCGACAGTGCCCACTCCCTCAGCACTGACCCTCCGACAGCGCCCACTCCCTCAGCACTGACCCTCCGACAGCGCCCACTCCCTCAGCACTGACCCTCCGACAGTGCCCACTCCCTCAGCACTGACCCTCCGACAGTGCCCGCTCCCTCAGCACTGACCCTCCGACAGTGTCCCCTCCCTCAGCGCTGACCCTCCGACAGTGCCCGCTCCCTCAGCACTGACCCTCCGACAGTGCCCGCTCCCTCAGCACTGACCCTCCGACAGTGTCCCCTCCCTCAGCACTGACCCTCCGACAGTGCCCACTCCCTCAGCACTGACCCTCCGACAGTGCCCACCCCCTCAGCACTGACCCTCCGACAGTGCCCACTCCCTCAGCACTGACCCTCCGACAGTGCCCACTCCCTCAGCACTGACCCTCCGACAGTGCCCACTCCCTCAGCACTGACCCTCCGACAGCGCCCACTCCCTCAGCACTGACCCTCCGACAGCGCCCACTCCCTCAGCACTGACCCTCCGACAGCGCCCACTCCCTCAGCACTGACCCTCCGACAGCGCCCACTCCCTCAGCACTGACCCTCCGACAGTGCCCACTCCCTCAGCACTGACCCTCCCACAGCGCCCACTCCCTCGGCACTGACCCTCCGACAGTGCCCATAGTCGGTCGGTGGGAGGGAGGGTGGGATGGAGGGAGGGAGGGGGTGTTTGTGGGTGTGGGGCCAATCCAGCGGGGGCTGCCTTGTCCCTGGACGGTGCTGATCTACTCGAGTATTGAAGTCACTGACTCCCCAGGATTGAGAGGTTGGCCCACACAGATGAGCACAATGAACACGTTTCCGACCGAACCCCCTTCCCAAGGCAGTTCACCAGAAACCCCAATCTCTCAGGACACCACACCCTTCCCCGTCCCCCACCCCCTCCCCCACCCCCACCCCACTCTTGGGGTCAACTCTGTTGTCCATGTCTCCCAGCAGCTAGGACAGTCAGATGTCTGAGAGGATATGGAGGAGACAGCGATAGTGAGGGAGATTAATGGAGAGGGGGAAGATGGAGGGAGGGATGAGTGTGGAACATGGGTTTAAAGGTGGAAAGTTATATAGGTTACAGAGATAGGGAGGGGGTTACAGAGATAGGGAGGGGGTTACAGAGATAGGGAGGGGGTTACAGAGATAGGGAGGGGGTTACAGAGATAGGGAAGGGGTTACAGAGATAGGGAGGGGGTTACAGAGATAGGGTGGGGGTTACAGACATAGGGAGGGGGTTACAGAGATAGGGAGGGGGTTACAGTGATAGGGAGGGGGTTACAGACATAGGGAGGGGGTTACAGAGATAGGGAGGGGGTTACAGAGATAGGGAGGGGGTTACAGAGATAGGGAGGGGGTTACAGACATAGGGAGGGGGTTACAGAGATAGGGAGGGGGTTACAGAGATAGGGAGGGAGTTACAGAGATAGGGAGGGGGTTACAGAGATAGGGTGGGGGTTACAGACATAGGGAGGGGGTTACAGAGATAGGGAGGGGGTTACAGAGATAGGGTGGGGGTTACAGACATAGGGAGGGGGTTACAGAGATAGGGAGGGGGTTTCAGAGATAGGGAGGGGGTTACAGACATAGGGAGGGGGTTACAGAGATAGGGAGAGGGTGTAGGGACTTGAGGGGGTTACAGTGATAGGGAGGGGGTTACAGAGATAGGGTGGGGGTTACAGAGATAGGGAGGGGGTTACAGAGATAGGGAGGGGGTTACAGAGATAGAGAGGGGGTGTAGGGGCTGAAGGGGTTACAGAGATAGGGAGGGGGTGTAGGGGCTGAAGGGGTTACAGAGATAGGGAGGGGGTGTAGGGGCTGGAGGGGGTTACAGAGATAGGGAGGGGGTGTAGGGACTGGAGGGGGGTTACAGAGATAGGGAGAGGGTGTAGGGACTTGAGGGGGTTACAGAGATAGGGAGGGGGTGTAGGGTCTGAAGGGGTTACAGAGATAGGGAGGGGGTGTAGGGTCTGAAGGGGTTACAGAGATAGGGAGGGGGTGTAGGGACTGGAGGGGGGTTACAGAGATAGGGAGGGGGTGTAGGGACTTGAGGGGGTTACAGAGATAGGGTGGGGGTTACAGAGATAGGGAGGGGCTTAAAGAGATAGGGAGGGGGTTACAGAGGTAGGGAAGGGGTTACAGAGATAGGGAGGGGGTTACAGAGATAGGGAGGGGGTGTAGGGGCTGGAGGGGGTTACAGAGATAGGGAGGGGGTGTAGGGGCTGGAGGGGGATACAGAGATAGGGAGGGGGTGTAGGGGCTGGAGGGGGTTACAGAGATAGGGAGGGGGGTTACAGAGATAGGGAGAGGGTTACAGAGATAGGGAGGGGGTGTAGGGGGATGCAGAGATAGGGAGGGGGTTACAGAGAGAGGGAGGCGGTGACGGGGAAAGGGAGGGGTTCTTGGGGTGAGTGAGTGAGGGTGAGTGAGGGTGAGGGTGAGGAGGGTGAGGGTGAGGGTGAGGGTCCTAACCGAGGGTGCCCTCCCTATTCCAGACCTTCACTGCCTGGTGTAACTCCCACCTGAGGGTGAGGGTGAGGGTGAGGAGGGTGAGGGTGAGGGTGAGGGTGAGGAGGGTGAGGGTGAGGGTGAGGGTGAGGGTGAGGGTCCTAACCGAGGGTGCCCTCCCTATTCCAGACCTTCACTGCCTGGTGTAACTCCCACCTGAGGGTGAGGGTGAGGGTGAGGAGGGTGAGGGTGAGGGTGAGGGTGAGGAGGGTGAGGGTGAGGGTGAGGGTGAGGGTCCTAACCGAGGGTGCCCTCCCTATTCCAGACCTTCACTGCCTGGTGTAACTCCCACCTGAGGGTGAGGGTGAGGGTGAGGAGGGTGAGGGTGAGGGTGAGGGTGAGGAGGGTGAGGGTGAGGGTGAGGGTGAGGGTGAGGGTCCTAACCGAGGGTGCCCTCCCTATTCCAGACCTTCACTGCCTGGTGTAACTCCCACCTGAGGGTGAGGGTGAGGGTGAGGAGGGTGAGGGTGAGGGTGAGGGTGAGGAGGGTGAGGGTGAGGGTGAGGGTGAGGGTGAGGGTCCTAACCGAGGGTGCCCTCCCTATTCCAAACCTTCACTGCCTGGTGTAACTCCCACCTGAGGGTGAGGGTGAGGGTGAGGAGGGTGAGGGTGAGGGTGAGGGTGAGGAGGGTGAGGGTGAGGGTGAGGGTGAGGGTGAGGGTCCTAACCGAGGGTGCCCTCCCTATTCCAGACCTTCACTGCCTGGTGTAACTCCCACCTGAGGGTGAGGGTGAGGGTGAGGAGGGTGAGGGTGAGGGTGAGGGTGAGGAGGGTGAGGGTGAGGGTGAGGGTGAGGGTGAGGGTCCTAACCGAGGGTGCCCTCCCTATTCCAGACCTTCACTGCCTGGTGTAACTCCCACCTGAGGGTGAGGGTGAGGGTGAGGAGGGTGAGGGTGAGGGTGAGGGTGAGGAGGGTGAGGGTGAGGGTGAGGGTGAGGGTGAGGGTCCTAACCGAGGGTGCCCTCCCTATTCCAGACCTTCACTGCCTGGTGTAACTCCCACCTGAGGAAGGCGGGGACCCAGATCGAGAACATTGAGGAGGATTTCCGCAACGGCCTCAAACTCATGCTCCTACTCGAGGTCATCTCAGGTCAGTACAGCCCCAGGCCATTCAGCCCCTCTCCCCCAGGGTACTGCAGGAGGCTATTCAGCCCCCTCTCTCCCTCCAACCTGTCCCACAGGAACAGCAGGAGGCCGTTCAGCCCATCTCCTCCAGCCTGTCACACAGGAACAGCAGGAGGCCATTCAGCCCCCTCCCCCAGGGTACTGCAGGAGGCCATTCAGCCCTCTCTCCCTCCAGCCTGTCCCACAGGAACAGCAGGAGGCCATTCAGCCCCTCTCCCCCAGGAACAACAGGAGGCCATTCAGCCCCCCTCTCCTCCAGCCTGTCACACAGGGACAGCAGGAGGCCATTCAGCCCCTCTCCCCCAGGAACAGCAGGAGGCCATTCAGCCCCTCTACCCCAGCCGGTCCCACAGGAAGAGTAGGAGGCCACTCAGCCCCCTTCCCCAAGCCTGTCCCATAGGATGAGTATCAGTCTCCACGTTTCCCAACGTGTTATCTATCCATGGGGGTGGGGGGGGTGGGGTGGGTGGAGTTCCTGGTTGGGTCTGGGGGGAGGCCATTCGGGCCACGAGGTGGGGACTAGCAGGCTGTCCTTGTGTTTGTAGGAGAGCGGCTCCCGAAACCAGACAAAGGCAAGATGCGATTCCACAAGATCGCCAACGTGAACAAGGCTCTTGACTACATCGCCAGTAAGGGGGTCAAGCTGGTCTCAATTGGGGCTGAAGGTAGGTGACTCAACCCCTGTCCTCCTTCCCTCCCTCCAGCCTCATGTACACCCTCCTCCTCCTCCTCCTCCTACCCAGCCACAGCCCCACACACACCAGGCACTGCTCGGCTGCCAGGGGCATCACATGAAAGCCCGCCCTTCCCAAGCCCTCCCTCCCCCGACCCCAGGCTGTGACCCTCCCTCCTCCCTCCGCCCCCTGCCTCCCTCAGCCCCTCCATCAGTAACGTCGCCTCTTCCTGTGCAGAAATCGTGGACGGGAATTTGAAGATGACCTTGGGGATGATCTGGACCATCATCCTTCGCTTCGCCATCCAGGACATTTCAGTGGAAGGTGAGACCAATGGCCGTGCTGCAGTTGGGCTGGATTCGTGAGCAGTGATTGGTCAGCCTCACACTGAGGGTGGGGGGGGTGGGGGTTGGGGGCTGGGCGTGGGTGGTGTGTGCTATAATTCTGAGCGTTGTGATTGGATGAAATTCAAGAACAATGGTTGTAGACGATCACTGATTGGATGGGTCAGGGTTCAGGCTTGGGGAAGGGTCAGAGTTAGGGTTGGGTTTTGGGTCAGGGTTAGGGTTTAGGATGGGGTCAGGGTTAGGGTTGGGTTTGGGTCAGGGTTAGGGTTGGGTTTAGGTCGAGATCGGGTCAGGGTCAGGATGGGGGTTAGACTAGATTACATTACAGTGTGGAAACAGGCCCTTCGGCCCAACAAGTCCACACCGACCCGCCAAAGCGCAACCCACCCATCCCCCTACATTTACCCTTTACCTAACACTACGGGCAATTTCCCACGGCCAATCCACCCTAACCTGCACATCCCTGGGCACTATGGGACAATTTCCCTAGGCCAACCCACCCTAACCTGCACATCCCTGGACACTATGGGACAATTTCCCACGGCCAATCCACCCTAACCTGCACATCCCTGGACACTATGGGACAATTTCCCAAGGCCAACCCACCCTAACCTGCACATCCCTGGACACTATGGGACAATTTCCCATGGCCAATCCACCCTAACCTGCACATCCCTGGGCACTATGGGACAATTTCCCACGGCCAATCCACCCTAACCTGCACATCCCTGGGCACTATGGGACAATTTCCCATGGCCAATCCACCCTAACCTATACATCCCTGGACACTATGGGACAATTTCCCATGGCCAATCCACCCTAACCTGCACAACCCTGGACACTATGGGACAATTTCCCACGGCCAATCCACCCTAACCTGCACATCCCTGGGCACTATGGGACAATTTCCCATGACCAATCCACCCTAACCTGCGCATCCCTCGGCACTATGGGACAATTTCCCATGACCAATCCACCCTAACCTGCACATCCCTGGGCACTATGGGACAATTTCCCACGGCCAATCCACCCTAACCTGCACATCCCTGGGCACTATGGGACAATTTCCCATGACCAATCCACCCTAACCTGCACATCCCTGGGCACTATGGGACAATTTCCCACGGCCAATCCACCCTAACCTGTCATCCCTGGGCACTATGGGACAATTTCCCACGGCCAATCCACCCTAACCTGCACATCCCTGGGCACTATGGGACAATTTCCCATGGCCAATTCACCCTAACCTGTATATCCCTGAGCACTATGGGACAATTTCCCATGGCCAATCCACCCTAACCTGTATATCCCTGAGCACTATGGGACAATTTCCCATGGCCAATCCACCCTAACCTGCACATCCCTGGACACTATGGGACAATTTCCCATGGCCAATTCACCCTAACCTGTATATCCCTCGGCACTATGGGACAATTTCCCACGGCCAATCCACCCTAACCTGCACATCCCTGGACACTATGGGACAATTTCCCATGGCCAACCCACCCTAACCTGCACATCCCTGGGCACTATGGGACAATTTCCCATGGCCAATCCACCCTAACCTGCACATCCCTGGGCACTATGGGACAATTTCCCACGGCCAATCCACCCTAACCTGCACATCCCTGGGCACTATGGGACAATTTCCCACGGCCAACCCACCCTAACCTGCACATCCCTGGGCACTATGGGACAATTTCCCATGGCCAATCCACCCTAACCTGCACATCCCTGGACACTATGGGACAATTTCCCATGGCCAATTCACCCTAACCTGTATATCCCTCGGCACTATGGGACAATTTCCCACGGCCAATCCACCCTAACCTGCACATCCCTGGGCACTATGGGACAATTTCCCATGGCCAACCCACCCTAACCTGCACATCCCTGGGCACTATGGGACAATTTCCCATGGCCAATCCACCCTAACCTGCACATCCCTGGGCACTATGGGACAATTTCCCACGGCCAATCCACCCTAACCTGCACATCCCTGGGCACTATGGGACAATTTCCCACGGCCAACCCACCCTAACCTGCACATCCCTGGGCACTATGGGACAATTTCCCATGGCCAATCCACCCTAACCTGCACATCCCTGGGCACTATGGGACAATTTCCCACGGCCAATCCACCCTAACCTGCACATCCCTGGACACTATGGGACAATTTCCCACGGCCAACCCACCCTAACCTGTACATCCCTGGGCACTATGGGACAATTCCCCACGGCCAATTCACCCTAACCTGCACATCCCTGGACACTATGGGACAATTTCCCATGGCCAATTCACCTGACCTGTACATCTTTGGAGTGTGGGAGGAAACCGGAGCACCCGGAGGAAACCCACGCAGACACAGGGAGAAAGTGCAAACTCCACACAGACAGTCGCCTGAGGGGGGAGTTGAACCCGGGTCCCTGGCGCTAGGAGGCAGCAGTTTCAGGGTTAGGGTTGGGTTTGGGCTAGGTTTGTGGTTAGGGTTAGGGTTAGGTTCAGGGTCAGGTTTGGGGTTAGATTTAGGGTTAGGTTCAGGGTCAGGGTTTGGGTTAGATTTAGGGTTAGGGTTGGGGTTAGATTTAGGGTTAGTTTCAGGGTCAGGGTTGGGGTTAGATTTAGGGTTAGTTTCAGGGTCAGGGTTGGGGTTAGATTTAGGTTTAGGGATGGGGTTAGATTTAGGGTTAGTTTCAGGGTCAGGGTTGGGGTTAGATTTAGGTTTAGGGATGGGGTTAGATTTAGGGTTAGTTTCAGGGTCAGGGTTGGGATTAGATTTAGGGTTAGGGATGGGGTTAGATTTAGGGTTAGGTTCAGGGTCAGGGTTGGGGTTTGATTTAGGGTTAGGTTCAGGGTCAGGGTTGGGGTTAGATTTAGGGTTAGGTTCAGGGTCAGGGATGGGGTTAGATTTAGGGTTAGGTTCAGGGTCAGGGATGGGGTTAGATTTAGGGTTAGGTTCAGGGTCAGGGTTGGGATTAGATTTAGGGTTATGTTCAGGGTCATGGTTGGGGTTTGATTTAGGGTTAGGGATGGGGTTAGATTTAGGGTTAGGTTCAGGGTCAGGGATGGGGTTAGATTTAGGGTTAGGTTCAGGGTCAGGGTTGGGGTTAGATTTAGGGTTATTTTCAGGGTCAGGGTTGGGGTTAGATTTAGGGTTAGGTTCAGGGTTAGGGTTGGGGTTAGATTTAGGGTTAGGTTCAGGGTCAGGGTTGGGATTAGATTTAGGGTTATTTTCAGGGTCAGGGTTGGGGTTAGATTTAGGGTTAGGTTCAGGGTCAGGGTTGGGGTTAGATTTAGGGTTATGTTCAGGGTTAGGGATGGGGTTAGATTTAGGGTTAGGTTCAGGGTCAGGGATGGGGTTAGATTTAGGGTTAGGTTCAGGGTCAGGGTTGGGGTTTGATTTAGCTTTAGGTTCAGGGTTAGGGATGGGGTTAGATTTAGGGTTAGGTTCAGGGTCAGGGATGGGGTTAGATTTAGGGTTAGGTTCAGGGTCAGGGTTGGGGTTAGATTTAGGGTTATTTTCAGGGTCAGGGTTGGGGTTAGATTTAGGGTTAGGTTCAGGGTTAGGGTTGGGGTTAGATTTAGGGTTAGGTTCAGGGTCAGGGTTGGGGTTAGATTTAGGGTTATTTTCAGGGTCAGGGTTGGGGTTAGATTTAGGTTTAGGTTCAGGGTTAGGGATGGGGTTAGATTTAGGGTTAGGTTCAGGGTCAGGGTTGGGGTTTGATTTAGGTTTAGGTTCAGGGTTAGGGATGGGGTTAGATTTAGGGTTAGGTTCAGGGTCAGGGATGGGGTTAGATTTAGGGTTAGGTTCAGGGTCAGGGTTGGGGTTAGATTTAGGGTTAGTTTCAGGGTCATGGTTGGGGTTAGATTTAGGTTTAGGTTCAGGGTTAGGGTTGGGGTTAGATTTAGGGTTAGGTTCAGGGTCAGGGTTGGGATTAGATTTAGGGTTATTTTCAGGGTCAGGGTTGGGGTTAGATTTAGGGTTAGGTTCAGGGTCAGGGTTGGGGTTAGATTTAGGGTTATTTTCAGGGTCAGGGTTGGGGTTAGATTTAGGGTTAGGTTCAGGGTCAGGGTTGGGGTTAGATTTAGGTTTAGGTTCAGGGTTAGGGTTGGGGTTAGATTTAGGGTTAGGTTCAGGGTCAGGGTTGGGGTTTGATTTAGGTTTAGGTTCAGGGTCAGGGTTGAGGTTAGATTTAGGGTTATGTTCAGGGTTCGGGTTGGAGTTAGATTTAGGGATAGGGTTGGGGTTAGATTTAGGGTTATGTTAAGGGTCAGGGTTGGGGTTAGATTTAGGGTTAGGTTCATGGTCAGGGTTGGAGTTAGATTTAGGGTTAGGGATGGGGTTAGATTTAGGTTTAGGTTCAGGGTCAGGGTTGGGGTTTGATTTAGGTTTAGGTTCAGGGTTAGGGTTGGGGTTAGATTTAGGGTTAGGTTCAGGGTCAGCGTTGGGGTTAGATTTAGGTTTAGGTTCAGGGTCAGGGTTGGGGTTTGATTTAGGTTTAGGTTCAGGGTTAGGGATGGGGTTAGATTTAGGGTTAGGGATGGGGTTAGATTTAGGTTTAGGTTCAGGGTCAGGGTTGGGGTTAGATTTAGGGTTAGGGATGGGGTTAGATTTAGGTTTAGGTTCAGGGTCAGGGTTGGGGTTAGATTTAGGGTTAGGTTCAGGGTCAGGGTTGGGATTAGATTTAGGGTTATGTTCAGGGTCAGAGTTGGGATTAGATTTAGGGATAGGGTTGGGGTTAGATTTAGGGTTAGTTTCAGGGTCAGGGTTGGGGTTAGATTTAGGGTTAGGGATGGGGTTAGATTTAGGGTTAGGTTCAGGGTCAGGTTGGGGTTTGATTTAGGTTTAGGTTCAGGGTTAGGGTTGGGGTTAGATTTAGGGTTATGTTCAGGGTCATGGTTGGGGTTTGATTTAGGGTTAGGGATGGGGTTTGATTTAGGGTTAGGTTCAGGGTCAGGTTGGGGTTTGATTTAGGTTTAGGTTCAGGGTTAGGGATGGGGTTAGATTTAGGTTTAGGTTCAGGGTTAGGGATGGGGTTAGATTTAGGGTTAGTTTCAGGGTCAGGGTTGGGGTTAGATTTAGGGTTAGGGATGGGGTTAGATTTAGGTTTAGGTTCAGGGTCAGGGCTGGGGTTAGATTTAGGTTTAGGGATGGGGTTAGATTTAGGGTTATTTTCAGGGTTAGGGTTGGGGTTAGATTTAGGGTTATTTTCAGGGTCAGGGTTGGGATTAGATTAGGGATAGGGTTTTGGTTAGGGTTATGGATAGGGTTAGGGTTAGTGTTAGGTTAGAATTATGGTTAGGGTTAGTGTTACGGTTAGGGTTAGCATTAGGTTAGGGTTAGGGTTAGGGTCAGTGTTGGTTTTATGTAGGTTTGAGCCTGGGGTTAGGGTTAGGGTTGGTGTTACGTTTAGGGTTATGGTTAGGGTTGTGGTTAGTTTCATGGTTAGGATTAGGGTTAGGGTTGGTTTTATGTAGGTTTGAGCCTGGGGTTAGGTTTAAGGTTAGGGTTAGGGTTAGGGGTTAGTGTTGGCGGTTAGGGTTGGTTTTATGTTGGTTTGAGCATGGGGTTAGTGTTAGGGTTAAGGTTAGGTTCAGTATTAGGGTTAGGGTTTGGTTAGTGTTAGGGTTAGGGTTAGGGTAAGGGTTAGGGATAGAGTTAGGGTTATGGTTAGGCTTAGCATAGATGTGATAGGGTTAGGGTTAGGGATAGGGTTAGGGTTAGGGTTAGGCTTAGCATAGATGTGATAGGGTTAGGGTTAGGGTTAGGGTGCGATAGGGTTAGGGTTAGATTCAGAGTTAGGGTTAGGGTTAGGGTTAGGATTAGGTTCAGGGTTAGGGTTAGTATTAGGCTGCGATAGGGTTAGGGTTATTGTTAGGGTTAGCGTAGATGTGTGGCTGGGATTAGATTTGGGTTAGGGTTAGAGTTAGGGTTAGGGTTAGCGTAGATGTGGGGCTGGGATTATGTTTGGGTTAGGGTTAGGATTAGGGTTAGGGTTAGCGTAGATGTGGGGCCGGGATTAGGTTAGGGTTAGGGTTAGGGTTAGGGTTAGGGTTAGGGTTAGGGTTAGGGTTAGGTTCAGGGTCAGGATTAGGTTCCACTTGAGGGTTAGAGTTGGGGTTAGGGTGGGGGGGGTGTGGTGGAGGTTGTTTTGATTAATTCAGGTGGCCTACCATTGGATAGTATGTTCCCTATCCCTGCAGTGCCATACTCTGAGTGGGAGGATTTGGGGCTGAGAGAATGGTCTAATGCCATCGACTGGGTGTTGAACCTGCACCTTCACACTGGTGACTTGTATAGAGATATCTCCTTGTGGGGGGGTGTTGGACAAAGATCACGTCCATGATAAATCTGGCATCAGTCAGAGAGACCGAGAGAAGACTGGGAGAGACGTAGCTCCAGGGAGCTCTCCGATCCTGCCCTTGTGAGGTGTTCCCAGTAACCAATGATGCAGGATGGAAAAGGTGTCACTGGGATCTCAGGAGACAGTTTATTGGGATACCCACAAATCACAGGGAGAAGTCTTTTTTTACCTGAATTGGCCTGAAATAGGTGGTACAGCAGTTGGGGGAAACCCATGATATTGAGAGAGACCTGAGGCCTACGTGGTCAGGCTGTGCAGTGCGGTTACCATGGTGACCCATGCCCTATGATCTGTCTTTCAGAAACCTCAGCCAAGGAGGGCCTCCTGCTTTGGTGTCAGCGCAAGACAGCTCCTTACCGTAACGTCAACGTACAGAATTTCCACATCAGGTAAGGGGCACCGGTACTGGTATGGGCATGGGGTGGGGGTGGGTTGGGGGGGGTGGGATAGGGATGCCACCCATCTTCCACAGCACACCACACCCAACACCTCCCCCCAATCCCACACTCTATCCCAACCTTACTCCCCAAAACCACATCACATTCCCAAACCCACAACCCAACGCCAAATCTCTTCACATACCCCAACCCACATCCCAAACCCCATCACATACCTCAACCCAAAACCCAATCCCCATCCCATTCCCCAACCCACACCCCATTCCCCAACTCATACCCCATCCCCATCACCTACCCCCAACCCAAACCCCATCACATATCCAACTCACACCTCATCCCATTCCCCAACCCACACCCCATTCCCCAACCCACACCCCATTCCCCATCCCATTCCCCAACCCACATCCCATCCCCATCCTAAACCCACATCCCAAACCCCATCACATACCTCAACCCAAAACCCAATCCCCATCCCATTCCCCAACCCACACCCCATTCCCCAACTCATACCCCATCCCCATCCCCATCACCTACCCCAACCCAAACCCCATCACATATCCAACTCACACCTCATCCCATTCCCCAACCCACACCCATTCCCCAACCCACACCCCATTCCCCAACCCACACCCCATTCCCCATCCCATTCCCCAACCCACATCCCATCCCCATCCCAAACCCACATCCCAAACCCCATCACCTACCCCCAACCCAAACCCCATCACATATCCAACTCACACCTCATCCCATTCCCCAACCCACACCCATTCCCCATCCCATTCCCCATTCCCCATCCCATTCCCCATCCTCCATGATAGGGAGTGGGGTCGTGAGGAAACAGGGGAGTGATGGAGATGTGGAGAGGGTGGGAGTGAGGGAATGAGGAGTGAGGATGGCAGCAAGGGAGAGGGTCGAGGTGAGGGCGTGTGTGGGACAGGGGAGTGAGGGTGGGGGGAATGAAGCAGGGGAGAATTGCGGGAATGGGTGTGAATGAGGGAGCTGAGGAGAGGCTGAGGGAGATGGGGATAGGGTTGGTCAGTGTATTAAGGAACTTCCTCACGAGGGGCGTCCGTTTGGAACCATCCTGCTCCACCTTTCTACTTTCCTGTGACTAAACTGCCTTCATTTTCTCTCTCTCTCTCTCTCTCTCTCTCTCTGTCTCTCCCTCTCCGTCTCTGTCTCGGTCTGTCTCTCGGAAGCTGGAAGGATGGCCTCGCGTTGTGCGCTCTCATCCACAGACACAGGCCTGACCTCATCGATTACTCTAAACTCAGAAAGGTCCTCCATTTCCTTCTCCATCTGCTTCACTCGAGTGAACCGTGACCCAACGGCCAAATACATCAATGGAGTCTCGTCAAGGAGATAGGGGAGGGTATAGAGAAGGAAGGAGGGAGAGAGGAGAGGATAGAGAGAGAGAGAGAGAGAGTGTGGGGGGGAAGGATAGAGACACGGGGGGATAGAGAGAGGGAAGGATGCATAGATCGATGGATAGAGAGATGAACAGATAGAGACAGAAGGATAGACATTCAATGGATAGAAATAACAAGAGGGAAAAGTGGAAGGATAGAAAGATTGCAAGGATAGAGAGATCAAAGGATAGAGAGATGGTGGATCAATGGATAGAGAGATGGTGGATCAATGGATAGAGAGATGGTGGATCAATGGATAGAGAGATGGGTGGATCAATGGATAGAGAGATGGGTGGAGAGGTGGTTTGGTGACTAGAGAGATGGATAGATGGAAGGGTAGAGAGATTCCCATTGGATCAGGGACATGATGGGCTAGGATCAGCCTGATCAGAGAGCCAGGTTAGAGGGGCTGAATGGCCTGCTCCTTCCCTCCCGGTGAGCCTTTGTATTCCTGGGTTGGCCTTGATCCTCTGGAAGATTCTAGAAGGGCTGGGTGGGGTCAGAACTGAGCACAAACCTCCCAAGGGATTCCCTCCTGTGGGAGGGGGTGTGAAGTGGGGTGGGATGGGGGGGGAGGGAGTCACGCTGGTAGTGAGCTGTGCTCAGGTGGATATCACGGAAGGATTGGTAAGGCCTGGGGAGGGAGGCTCTCACTTCTCTCTCATCATCCCCTTCCACACTCACTCTCTCTGTCTCTCTCTCTGTCTCCCAGGATGATCCCATTGGAAACTTAAACCAGGCTTTTGAAGTCGCTGAAAAATACCTGGATATTCCCAAAATGTTGGACGCTGAAGGTGATGACTCTCTCCATCCCCCTCCCTCTCTCTCTGTCCATCTCCATCCCCCTCCCCCTCCCTCTCCATCTCCATCCCCCTCCCCCTCTCTCTCCATCCCCCTCCCCCTCCCTCTCCATCTCCATCACCCTCCCCCTCTCTCTGTCCATCTCCATCCCCCTCCCCCTCCCTCTCCATCTCCATCCCCCTCCCTCTCTCTCTCCATCTCCATCCCCCTCCCCCTCTCTCTCCATCTCCATCCCCCTCCCTCTCTCTCTCCATCCCCCTCCCCCTCCCTCTCCATCTCCATCCCCCTCCCTCTCTCTCTCCATCTCCATCCCCCTCCCTCTCTCCATCTCCATCCCCCTCCCTCTCTCTCTCCATCTCCATCCCCCTCCCTCTCTCTATCTCCATCCCCCTCCCTCTCTCTGTCCATCTCCATCCCCCTCCCCCTCCCTCTCCATCTCCATCCCCCCCTCCCTCTCTCTCTCCATCTCCATCCCCCCCTCCCTCTCTCTCTCCATCTCCATCCCCCTCCCCCTCTCTCTCCATCTCCATCCCCCTCCCTCTCTCTCTCCATCTCCATCCCCCTCCCCCTCTCTCTCCATCTCCATCCCCCTCCCCCTCTCTCTCCATCTCCATCCCCCTCCCTCTCTCTCTCCATCTCCATCCCCCTCCCTCTCTCTCTCCATCTCCATCCCCCTCCCTCTCTCCATCTCCATCCCCCTCCCTCTCTCTCTCCATCTCCATCCCCCTCCCTCTCTCTCTCCATCTCCATCCCCCTCCCTCTCTCCATCTCCATCCCCCTCCCTCTCTCTCTCCATCTCCATCTCCCTCCCTCTCTCTCTTCATCAATTTATATCTTCTTTTCTATCTCCATTATCTATCTCGTTCCCTCTTTCTCCATCTCCCTCCCTCTACCTCCATCTCCCTCCCTACCCCTCTCTCCATCTCCCTCCCTCTACCTCCATCTCCCTACCTCTCTCGCCATCTCCCTCCCTCTACCTCCATCTCCTTCCCTCTCTCTCTCTCTCCATCTCCCTCTATATCTCCATCTCCTTCCCTCTCTCTCTCTCTCCATCTCCCTCTATATCTCCATCTCCTTCCCTCTCTCTCTCTCTCCATCTCCCTCTATATCTCCATCTCCTTCCCTCTCTCTCTCTCTCTCCATCTCCCTCTATATCTCCATCTCCTTCCCTCTCTCTCTCTCTCCATCTCCCTCTATATCTCCATCTCCAGTCCTGCTCCCTTGCTCTTTTCCCAATCCCTCTCTCTGTTTGTCCAGTCCCTCTCTCTCTTTCTTCAATCCTCCCCCCCTCGATCTCCACCTCCTTCCATCTCTCTGTCTTCACCCCCTCCCTCTCTCTGTCTCTCTATCTCAGCAGTGGGCGGTATGAACATACCAAAGGAGCCACTCAGCCCCTCAGTCTGATCCTCCTATCCACTGAGATCGTGGCTGGTCTGATTAAACCCAATTTCCTCCCCTTCCCCCCCCAAAACGATCGTCTCAAATTGGCCTTGCTGTATCCAGTGACACTGACTGTCCCCCAATCTCCGGGAAGCGGGGGGGAGGTGGAAGAATTCCACAGACTCATCCTCATCTCCGTCTACAACGGGAGATACCTCATCCTCAGAGTGTACCCCCCCCCACGAGGGGGAACCATCCCCTCTCCGCGTCATCACCCCACCGCGGTCAGGACCTTCCCCACCTCAGGATGGTCACCAGGACATTCCCTGGGGACTCCGACCGCTCCCACCGTTCCCGAAGTACCCCAGGAAGCAGCCGAGTGACCATCCCGTGAGCTGTCTCTGGGGTTGGGGGGTCCGTTCGTTCTGCAAACACAGAGGTGGGAACGCCACGCGAAACAGCCTCAGATGTGGCCCCACCCACGGCCTGGACAATGGGGCCCTCTCTGTCCCTATCCCGTTCCCCTGGCAACAATGACCCCCCACCCTCAGCTTCCCGGTCACTCCCTGAGGGTGCTGACCAACGATCCGGGACCTCGTGGAGAATCCCAGCTCGTCCTGTTCCCACGGGACGTGGCGCTTGGAGGGTGGGCTGTTGGGGGGGGGGCGAGAAAGGTGGGTGAGGACTGTGATCTCTACAACGGGCTTCCTCTAACGTTCACTCTATCTCTCTGCCCCCCCACCCCCTCTCTGCGTCCCTCCCGACTCCCCTCAGACATTGTTAACACACCAAAGCCGGACGAGAAAGCCATAATGACCTACGTCTCGTGTTTCTATCACGCCTTCGCTGGAGCAGAGCAGGTACGGTCCAAAAGAACATACCAGCTGCTTCTGACTGATCGCTGCTGGGAGACAGAGATTGGCCTCAGGGCCCCAGGGAGGACGGCCACCCAAACTAACTCTCCTCCCGATAGCAGCCCGATATCTTTCACATTGTCCGACACCGCCCGCTCCCTCAGCACTGACCCTCCGACAGTGCGGCACTCCCTCAGCACTGACCCTCCGACAGTGCCCACTCCCTCAGCACTGACCCTCCGACAGTGCCCGCTCCCTCAGCACTGACCCTCCGACAGTGTCCACTCCCCCAGCACTGACCCTCCAACACCGCCCGCTCCCTCAGCACTGACCCTCCGACAGTGCCCACTCCCCCAGCACTGACCCTCCAACACCGCCCGCTCCCTCAGCACTGACCCTCCAACAGTGCCCGCTCCCTCAGCACTGACCCTCTGACAGTGCCCGCTCCCTCAGCACTGACCCTCCGACAGTGCGGCACTCCCTCAGTACTGACCCTCCAACAGTGCCCGCTCCCTCAGCACTGACCCTCTGACAGTGCCCTCTCCCTCAGCACTGACCCTCCGACAGTGCCCTCTCCCCCAGCACTGACCCTCTGACAGTGCCCTCTCCCCCAGCACTGACCCTCTGACAGTGCCCTCTCCCTCAGCACTGACCCTCCGACAGTGCCCTCTCCCCCAGCACTGACCCTCTGACAGTGCCCTCTCCCTCAGCACTGACCTTCTGACAGTGCCCACACCCTCAGCACTGACCCTCTGACAGTGCCCATTCCCTCAGCACTGACCCTCCGACAGTGCCCTCTCCCCCAGCACTGACCCTCTGACAGTGCCCCACTCCCTCAGCACTGATCTTCCGACAGTGCCCACACCCTCAGCACTGACCCTCCGACAGTGCCCTCTCCCTCAGCACTGACCCTCCGACAGTGCCCACACCCTCAGCACTGACCCTCCGACAGTGCCCTCTCCCTCAGCACTGACCCTCCGACAGTGCCCTCTCCCTCAGCACTGATCCTCCGACAGTGCCCACTCCCTCAGCACTGACCCTCCGACAGTGCCCACTCCCTCAGCACTGACCCTCCGACAGTGCCCTCTCCCTCAGCACTGACCCTCCGACAGTGCCCTCTCCCTCAGCACTGACCCTCCGACAGTGCCCACTCCCTCAGCACTGACCCTCCGACAGTGCCCTCTCCCTCAGCACTGATCCTCCGACAGTGCCCGCTCCCTCAGCACTGACCCTCCGACAGTGCCCGCTCCCTCAGCACTGACCCTCCGACAGTGCCCCGCTCCCTCAGCACTGACCCTGAGACAGTGCCCACTCCCTCAGCACTGATCCTCCGACAGTGCCCGCTCCCTCAGCACTGACCCTCTGACAGTGCCCACTCCCTCAGCACTGACCCTCCGACAGTGCCCACTCCCTCAGCACTGACCCTCCGACAGTGCCCTCTCCCTCAGCACTGACCCTCCGACAGTGCCCTCTCCCTCAGCACTGACCCTCCGACAGTGCCCACTCCCTCAGCACTGACCCTCCGACAGTGCCCTCTCCCTCAGCACTGATCCTCCGACAGTGCCCGCTCCCTCAGCACTGACCCTCCGACAGTGCCCGCTCCCTCAGCACTGACCCTCCGACAGTGCCCGCTCCCTCAGCACTGACCCTGAGACAGTGCCCACTCCCTCAGCACTGATCCTCCGACAGTGCCCGCTCCCTCAGCACTGACCCTCTGACAGTGCCCACTCCCTCAGCACTGACCCTCCGACAGTGCCCACTCCCTCAGCACTGACCCTCCGACAGTGCCCACTCCCTCAGCACTGACCCTCCGACAGTGCCCTCTCCCTCAGCACTGACCCTCCGACAGTGCCCACTCCCTCAGCACTGACCCGGGGGTGACCGGGTGTGTCTCTCTGACATTCCCCGCTCTGTCGGGGTGACCACACAAGGTGAAAGGTCAGTCTGAGATGGTCAATCCCTTGGTGGTCATTGTGGGGGAAGGTCTGGGTGAGAGGGTCAGTGACTCTCCTTCGGTGTCTCTTTGAGTGACCACCCGGCCCTGGGGCTCTTCTGTCTGCCTCAAACCCACGTCGGAACTGATTCTGGAACGTTCCATCGATTATCCCTCCGGGAGGCTCCTGGGCTGTTTTGTCAGGGGGTGGGTGACCGAGGGCTGGTGGGGGGGGAGTGTGGAGGGTGGCCGAAGGGTCTGTGTAGCGCGGGTGGGTATTTAAGGCCTTCTGTTGTCGATAATCCAGGCTTGTTCTGTCTGACTAGGCCGAGACTGCGGCCAATCGCATTTGCAAAGTGCTCGCAGTGAACCAGGAGAACGAGAAACTGATGGAGGAGTACGAGAAACTCGCGAGTGAGGTAGGTACCCTCGAGGGAGGGAGGGAGGTCGCCGCGAGGGAGGGAGGTACCCTCGAGGGAGGGAGGTAGGTACCCTGGAGGGAGGGAGGTAGGTCGCCGCGAGGGAGGGAGGTACCCTCGAGGGAGGGAGGTAGGTACCCTCGAGGGACGGAGGTAGGTACCCTGGAGGGAGGGAGGTAGGTCGCCGCGAGGGAGGGAGGTAGGTACCCTCGAGGGAGGGAGGTAGGTCACCTCGAGGGAGGGAGGTACCCTCGAGGGAGGGAGGTAGGTACCCTCGAGGGAGGGAGGTAGCCTCGAGGGAGGGAGGTAGGTACCCTCGAGTGAGGTAGGTACCCTCGAGGGAGGGAGGTAGCCTCGAGGGAGCGAGGTAGGTACCCTCGAGTGAGGTAGGTACCCTCGAGGGAGGGAGGTTGCCTCGAGGGAGCGAGGTAGGTCACCTCGAGGTAGGTCACCTCGAGGTAGGTCACCTCGAGGTAGGGAGGTAGGTCACCGCGAGGGAGGGAGGTAGCCTTGAGGGAGGGAGGTAGGCCACCGCGAGGGAGGGAGGTACCCTCGAGGGAGGGAGGTACCCTCGAGGGAGGGAGGTAGGTCACCTCGAGGGAGGGAGATAGGTCGCCGCGAGGGAGCGAGGTAGGTCACCGCGAGGGAGGGAGGTACCCTTGAGGGAGGGAGGTGCCCTTGAGGGAGCGAGGTAGGTCACCTCGAGGGAGGGAGGTACCCTTGAAGGAGCGAGGGAGGTTGCCTCGAGGGAGGGAGGTAGCCTTGAGGGAGGGAGGAAGGTACCCTCAAGGGAGTGAGGGAACCTCGAGGGAGTGAGGGAATCTCGAGGGAGGGAGGTAGCCTTGAGGGAGCGAGGTAGGTCACCTCGAGGGAGGGAGGTAGGTACCCTCGAGGGAGCGAGGCAGCCTTGAGGGAGGGAGGAAGGTACCCTCAAGGGAGTGAGGGAACCTCGAGGGGGTGAGGGTATCTCGAGTGAGGGAGGTACCCTTGAGGGAGCGAGGTAGGTTGCCTCGAGGGAGGGAGGTAGCCTTGAGGGAGCGAGGTAGCCTCGAGGGAGGGAGGGAACCTCGAGAGGGGGAGGGACTCTCAAGGGAGGGAGGTACCCTCGTGGGAGGGCGGGATCCTCAAGGGAGGGATATGCACTCGAGGGAGATAAGTAACTTTGAGAAAGGGAGGTCCCCTCGAGGGGTGTCGGTAACCTCGAGGGAGTGAGGTTCCATGAGTGAGGGAGATTTCATCGAGGGAGGGAGGGAGGGTGTTGGCATGGGATTATCGAAACCCAGTGTCCACTTGGCCCCTCCTCCAGCCTGTCCCACAGGAACAGCAGGAGGCCATTCAGCCCCTCCTCCAGCCTGTCCCACAGGAACAGCAGGAGGCCATTCAGCCCCTCCTCCAGCCTTTCCCACAGGAGGCCATTCAGCCCCTTCTCAAGCCTGTTATACAGGAACAGCAGGAGGCCATTCAGCCCCTCCTCCAGCCTGTCCCACAGGAACAGCAGGAGGCCATTCAGCCCCTCCTCCAGCCTTTCCCACAGGAGGCCATTCAGCCCTTCTCAAGCCTGTTATACAGGAACAGCAGGAGGCCATTCAGCCCCTTCTCAAGCCTGTTATACAGAAACAGCAGGAGGCCATTCAGCCCCTTCTCAAGCCTGTTATACAGGAACAGCAGGAGGCCATTCAGCCCCTTCTCAAGCCTGTTATACAGAAACAGCAGGAGGCCATTCAGCCCCTTCTCAAGCCTGTTATACAGGAACAGCAGGAGGCCATTCAGCCCCTTCTCAAGCCTGTTATACAGGAACAGCAGGCGGCCATTCAGCCCCTTCTCAAGCCTGTCCCACAGGAACAGCAGGAGGCCATTCAGCCCCCTCCTGGACGCCCTTGGCCAGGAGGAGGCCGTTCAGTCCCTCTCACGACTCTCTCCCTCTCTCCGTGCAGCTGTTGGAATGGATCCGCCGGACGATCCCATGGCTGGAGAACCGGATCCCGGAGAAGACGATGAGGGCCATGCAGCAGAAACTGGAGGATTTCCGGGATTACCGGAGGGTCCACAAGCCGCCCCGGGTGCAGGAGAAGTGCCAGCTGGAGATTAACTTCAACACACTGCAGACCAAACTGAGACTCAGTAACCGGCCGGCCTTCATGCCATCTGAGGGGAAGATGGTGTCTGTACGTACGGAGGGGCCATCGGGGGGGGGGGGGACAGGGAGGGGGGAGGGGAGAGGAGGGGGTATGGGGCGGGGGGGGGTTCCGGTGTATCACAGACCCTCCCACCCCCACCACCGAATCCAGGCTCCCATCCCACCAAACCGCCCATCAACGTGACCTTCTCAAAATGGCCGCCTTGGCCGCGGTGTTTCCCAACCAAGAGGAAGGGGGACACCCAAGATGGCGGAGATGAGCTTCCTGGGTCGTCGTCGGGGCGGGTGCTGAGCCTCCCGGGGTGTGTTGGGGGGGGGGGGGGTAGGGTTTTGGTTCCCATGCCCTTGGAAGGTCATAGGAGCAACAGGAGGCCATTGGACCCCTCTGGGGGCTCCCATGTTCGATTCGACCGTGCCCAATCCAATTGCAGCCAGAACCCCACTCCCCTCCAATACCCCCCAACGCACTTCCCTCATCGACCAGAATCCTCCCGAAATTGGTCTTGATTATCTCCAGTGACCACCCGTCCTCCCCTCTTCGGGGGGAGAGAATGCTACAGATTCTAATCCCACCCCCCACCAACCTCCTCAGAGAGAAGAAATTCCTCCTCTCCGTCCTCAATGGGAGATCCCTCATTCTGAGTGTGTGTGTGTGTCCCTCACCCCCCCCCCCCTCCATCATCCACCCCCTCCTCCAGGCGAGGGGAAACCATCCTCTCCCCCTGTCACCCCACCCCAGTCAGCACCTCACCCACCTCAGGATGGTGATGGTCACCAGGACATTCCCAAACGCTCCCACCTTCCCTCCGTTCCCCAGGAAGCAGAGGGGAAACGCCCGCGCGGATCGTGCGCCAGATGTGGCCTCACCCGCAGCCTGGACGGTTTCGGGTAAATCCTGCCCCACGTTGAGATGCCAGTTGCCTGGCGTTAAACCATGACCCCCCCCCGCCCCCCAGCTCCGTTCTCAATCACTGTGTTCCCAGTCACCCAGATCCCTCTGCCCGTCAATATTCCCCAGTCTGG
>NC_092769.1:77876136-78011136 GCF_047496795.1 Chiloscyllium punctatum
CTGTAAGGTCACCCCTCAGCCTCCGACGCTCCAGGGAAAACAGCCCCAGCCTGTTCAGCCTCTCCCTATAGCTCAGATCCTCCAACCCTGGCAACATCCTTGTAAATCTTTTCTGAACCCTTTCAAGTTTCACAACATCTTTCCAATAGGAACCTTCCCTCCCTCCCAGTCTCTCGCTCTCCCTCCGTCCCTTGCTCTCACCCTCTCTCCCTTGCTGTCTGTCCCTCCCTTGCTGTCTCTCTCCCTCCCTCCCTGTCTCTATCCCTCCCTCGCTGTCTCTCTCCCTCCCTCCCTGTCTCTCTCCCTCCCTCGCTGTCTCTCTCCCTCCCTTCCTGTCTCTCTCTACTTGCCTGTCTTTCCCTCACTCCTGCCCTCTCTCTATCTCTCCCCCCTTCCTCCCTCCCTCCCTCTCCCTCCACCTTCCTCTCTCTCTACCTACCTCCCTCCCTCCCTCCTTCTCTCCTTCCTTCTCTCCCTCTCTCTCCCTCCCTCTCTCTCACTCCCTCTCCCTTCCTCCCTCCCTCTCTCTCCATCCTTCTCTCTCCATCTCTCTCTCTCTCCCTCCCTCTCTCCCTCCCTCCCTCCCTCTCTCTCCATCCTTCTCTCTCCATCCCTCTCTCTCCCTCCCTCTCCCCTCTC
This sequence comes from Chiloscyllium punctatum, assembly GCF_047496795.1. Classification (NCBI taxonomy): domain Eukaryota; kingdom Metazoa; phylum Chordata; class Chondrichthyes; order Orectolobiformes; family Hemiscylliidae; genus Chiloscyllium; species Chiloscyllium punctatum. Next base: position 77,876,776 of record NC_092769.1, read on the forward strand.
TCTCCCTCTCCCTCTCTCTCCCTCCCTCCCTCTCTCTCCATCCTTCTCTCTCCATCCCTCTCTCTCCCTCCCTCTCCCCCTCTCTCTCCCTCCCTCCCTCCCTCTCTCTGTGCCTAGTGCTGTCCAGTTGGAGAGGTCACTCCTACCAAGGGCCCAGTGATGCCAAACGGAGCCAAGCTGACTCTCTGTGGGGAAGGAGGTAGCAGATGGAGTGAATGGTCTGTTGCTGCTCAGGGAGATTGCAGAGCCTAGCAACAGCCTCTGGTTTCCCACCTGTACAGTGAATCGGTCAGTGTGTGGACCTGAAACTGGTTTGAATCTGATTAGAGATAAACAGCAACATTTCACACAAAAAGCTTCTGTTGATTCCTGCCATTGAACACATCTTGGATACAGAGGGTTGTGAAAAACTAACACTTACATTGGATATAAAAACATAGACAGTGAGTAGTGTCCTGTTGTACCCACACAGTGCTGTCCTCCAGAGACATCCCCAAGTCTCCACAGACCCAACCCCGGCTGTGCCAGGACATGACCTCAACTTGCATTTCTTTAGCACCTTTCAGCAGCTCAGGCCAATCGCAGGCTCTCCTCTGTCTCTGAAGTGTGGTCACTGCTGTAATGTGGCAAATGCAGCATCAATTTACACACAGCAAGCTCCCGGGTGCGAAAGCAGACATTCCACTTCGGTTGGGGAGGTGGGAGGGGGGCGTTGAGGATTAAAATTGGCCTCAGGACAACTCCCTCAGGCCCTCATCCCACGCAGACTCTCCACAAAATAGTCTTTTCCGTCCACCTGATAGAAGGGAGTGCTGTGTTGATTTATGTCCAGCCTCTTTCTCAGAACTCGCTTCCAGTCCAGCCTAGCCCAGCCCAGACGGGCAGAGTGGGCTGAGGGAGGACTGTCCTGAAGGACGCTGAAAGGTTCTTGCTCAGTCCAGGGAGGGCCAGGCCTCAACAACAGCCCAGCACAGACGGCGACGCTGAGAGAGCACTTCCCCAGAGTCCGCTGAGCTGTGAGCACCCACGGAGACCCGCAGTGGGGGGGGGAGGGGGAGGGGGGAGGGGGGGGGGGGAAGGAATGTTCCACTCCCTGAGATATCAGCACCACATTCCCATCCTCAGCATCACCAACACGGAACAGCCAAAGGAACTCTTCCAGGGCCAAACACTGACCCGTACTGTGCCGGGGTAGCTGAGGGGTCAGCTCGGGGAGGACGGGGAAGAGGTGAAGCTCTCCTGGTTGAATAGTCTGCTCCTGCATCAAGCCTGCTGTTTGATTCCCTTCCTTCAGGAGGGTGGGGGGGGGGGGGGGGGGGGGGGGGGGGGGGGATTATTCCGATGGGTACAGGTTTACAGGGTCATGGAGTGAGATGCCTGTGTGGATAGCATGGGGCTGAATGGCCTTTTCCCATGGTTCCTGTGATTCGGAGAGTAAGGTCTTTGTTGTCCAGAAGGCAGGCTGTTCCCCTGCCTCAGTGAGAGGTTCTTGCTCACTCAAACACTCCCTCCCCCACGTCCAGCTCCTGCCGCTCCCAAGGTTAGCACAGGCAGCTGGGGTCAGGGTGGGGGTGGGGGACTTACTGTAAGGACAGGATCTGACACCGTGGGCTAGGATCCAAGCAGGCCAGGTTGGGCTGAACGTCCTGCTCCCTGTCCATGATCTGAAGGACATCGTCTAAGATGGAGGGGCCCAGGTCCAGGTGCAGAGACAGGAGAGAGGCAGCATTGGGGAGGAGGTTACTGTCAGGTACCTCCCTCATGTTGGAGTGGGGTGGGCCTGGAGAAGGTTGTGGAGCCTCTGGGTTAGCAGCAGCAGGCTGTGTGCCAGCCGTACCCTCCTCCTGCTCCCGGTTCCTGCTGCAGACTGGCCCCATGGCCTGGGAATCCCCGCTCTTACTGTCCAAGTGCAGCCTGGGGGTTTCGGGGGAGCTTCAGTCTCAGGCACAGAGCCCCCGATCACAGGCAGCGAGATGGCATTCTTCAGGAGGGGGGATACCTGCTGCTGCAGGCTGTGTCTCCCTGTGTCTCCCAGCACTGTGTCTCCCTGCCTGCCTGGTAACAGGTGGAACTTGCCCTTCAGGAAGGAAATATCGCCAAAAATATCATCCTTGCCTCGACTCCCGATGTGGATGGTATGACGGAAATCTCCGAGTGGCGAGCTGATCATGTCTGATGACAAAATGTCCCGTAACTTCTCCTGCTTCCCCTTCTGATTGTTCCGTTTCAGATAGATCGGAGCTTTGGTGGACATCTCTCCGCCTGTCACTCTCTCTCCTTCCCTCTCTCTGGGAACCTCTCTCTCTCCGCCTGTCACACTCTCTCTCTCTCTCTCTCTCTCTCCCCTTCCCTCTCTCTTGCCTGTCACTCTCTCTCTCTCCTTCCCTCTCTCTGGGAACCTCTCTCTCTCCGCCTGTCACTTTCTCTCTCTCTCTCTCCTTCCCACTCTCCGCCTGTCACTCTCTCTCTCTCCTTCCCTCTCTCTGGGAGCCTCTCTCTCTCCTTCCCTCTATCTGCCTGTCACACTCTCTCTCTCTCTCTCTCCCCTTCCCTCTCTCTTGCCTGTCACTCTCTCTCTCTCCTTCCCTCTCTCTGGGAACCTCTCTCTCTCCGCCTGTCACTTTCTCTCTCTCTCTCTCTCCTTCCCACTCTCCGCCTGTCACTCTCTCTCTCTCCTTCCCTCTCTCTGGGAGCCTCTCTCTCTCCTTCCCTCTATCTGCCTGTCACTCTCTCTCTCTCTCCTTTCCTCTCTCTGGGAACCTCTCTCTCTCCTTCCCTCTCTCCGCCTGTCACTTTCTCTCTCTCTCTCTCCTTCCTTCTCTCTGCCTGTCACTCTCACTCTCTCTCTCCTTCCCACTCTCTGCCTGTCACTCTCTCTCTCTCCTTCCTTCTCTCTGGGAACCTCTCTCTCTCCTTCCCTCTATCCGCCTGTCACTCTCTCTCTCTCTCCTTTCCTCTCTCTGGGAACCTCTCTCTCTCCTTCCCTCTCTCCGCCTGTCACTCTCTCTCTCTCTCTCTCTCCCCCCCCCCCCCCCCCCCCCCCTTCCCTCTCTCTTGCCTGTCACTCTCTCTCTCTCCTTCCCACTCTCTGGGAACCTCTCTCTCTCTTTCTTCCCTCTCTCCGCCTGTCACTCTCTCTCTCTCTCTCTCTCTCTCTCTCCCCTTCCCTCTCTCTTGCCTGTCACTCTCTCTCTCTCTCTCTCTCTTTCGTCCCTCTCTCCGCCTGTCACTCACTCTCTCTCTCTCTCTCTCTCTCTCTCTCTCTCCCCCCTTCCCTCTCTCTTGCCTGTCACTCTCTCTCTCTCTCTCTCTCCGCCTGTCTCTCTCTCTCTCTCCTTTCCTCTCTCTGGGAATCACTCTCTCCTTCCCTCTCTCCGCCAGTCACTGTCTCTCTCCTTTTCTCTCCTCTCTTTGGCAGTCACACTGCCTCCTTCTCTGTCTCTCCTTCCCTCCCTCCCCCCCCCTCTCTCTCTCTCTCTCTCTCTCTCTCTTTCTTCCCTCTCTCCGCCTGTCTCTCTCTCTCTCTCCTTTCCTCTCTCTGGGAATCACTCTCTCCTTCCCTCTCTCCGCCAGTCACTGTCTCTCCTTTTCTCTCCTCTCTTTGGCAGTCACACTGCCTCCTTCTCTGTCTCTCCTTCCCTCTCTCCCCCTCTCTCTCTCTCTCCCTCCGAGTGATACTGTCTCCACTGAAGATCCCTTGTCTCCCACTGACTCAGTTGAAGAGAGAACTCTGACACTTTTGTGGAGTGCTGTCTCTGTGAAGTTTTCGGGGTGAAATGTTGAGGGAGGGGGGGATAGGGAGATGTGTTGCCCTGGGAACAGTTGCCCCCACTGCCTCGGAGGGTTGTGTGACTGAGGACGCTACCTCTGTGGTTACAACCTTCACGGCTCTGTCCTCACTCGCTGACCTGCAGGTCAAAACACACAAGAGAAGACATGAGACACCAACCAGAGTGAGCAGCACAGGGAGTCTCTGCAGAGGGACACGATCAGAGTCAGTGGAGAGAGGCTGGGCAGTGGGAGATAGAGGAAAAACAGGAGAGGATCGAGGGGCAGGAGGAAGCAGAGTGCGGGTAATACGTGGGACACCATCAAAAGCCCTGACAGCCTGTTCTGAGGAAGGGTCACTGCACCTGAAACGTTAACTCTGATCTCTCTCCACAGATGCTGCCAGACCCGCTGAGCTTTTCCAGCAATTTCTGTTTTTGTAATATTCTTCCTATAACAGGGAGATCAGAACGAGACGCAGTATTCCAGACGAGGCCTCACCAATGTCCTGTACAACCCCAACATGACGTTCCCAACTCCTACACTCAGAGAGGACTGAGCAATGAAGGCAGGCCATGTTAAACATCCTCCCTACCCCTCTGCCCACCACCAGCCTGTCCATCCTCAACACAAATCCCAAAGGTCCAGACACCAGGCCCCTCTGTTTCACAGGGACTCCCCACCAGCTGTATGTGTGGGCTCTGGGGAGAGAAGCCGTCACTGGATCTGACTGCTCAACACCAACCTCCTCAGCTCAGTCCCAATCAGAGGGTGGATATCAGAAAGCTTCCCGATCAGATCCAGAGTCAGGCAGAGCTGCCCTCTCTTTCCTGCCTCGTTGTATGGAGTCCCTTGTCAATTCCATCAGGAAGGATGAGAGCCTGAGAGGGGGGGGGGGGGTCGATTCTAGACAGCGAGGGCCCTATAAGTCAAAGCCTCCCTGTACATGGATTCAGTTGCTGTTTGCGGGTGGGATCCGCTGTCAGTGCACAGACACAGGAGCATCTGCAACTAACTCCAACCAGCCTCAGGAGACAAGGTCAACAGAGGCAAGAGTGAGCCCATGCTCATTGGGAACTGGGCTGACCGATCTCCTATCCCACTCACCGTCAGGACAGGTTACCGGAAGGTGCTGGGAATGTGGTTCGGAGCGATCTGGGGCAGACACAAAATCTTGGGAGGAATGTCTTGCCAAACTGAGGCTGAAACCGGTCCTCAGTCAGCTCTGGTCCCTGGCCGTCGGGTGTGAGATACTCTCTGTGTTGTTGGACATGGCCCAGGTCTGGCCTGTTCTGTGTTGTTTCAGTCACCTGATCCGTCCTCTACATTACATGGAAGCCTAAGGTAGACCAGATCAGGAGGAGTCCATGATCAAATCTCTGGATAAGGAGCAAGAACGTACCCAATGCCCCCCCCCCCCCTCATCCTGATGGCCACCTTTGCGTGTGGCTGCATCAAGCTGGGCATAGACCTCGGTACACAAACATTAAGGCCAGGCAGCATCCGAGGAGAAGGAGAATCGACGTTTTGGGAATAAGCCTTTCTACAGGAATTCCTGAAGAAGGCTTATGCCTGAAACGTCGATTCTCCTGCTCCTCGGATGCTGCCTGACCTGCTGTGTTTTTCCAGCACCACATCTTTCAACTCTGGTCTCCAGCATCTGCAGTCCTCACTTTCTCCCACACAAGCAGCAAGTACCACTCGTACCTGTCCCTGGTGTTGGGAAGGATGGGGGCTGGGCTGGGCTGGCCATCACAGAATCCTACAAATAGTTGGGTCCTTCCATATCACCTGTCCCTCCTGGAGACATTTGCAAAGTGAAACTCTTGGGCCCCAATCCATCAGGAAGTGGTCAGCACGTACTGTCCTAGGAGACCCTGTAGGTAAAGGTGAGGGTGGATCCTGTCTCATGACTCCCTGAGCAGACGGTCAAAGTCATTTGGCAGAATGCCTCATCCTCAGAACTTTCTAACAAGCACCAAGACATCGCTTGGCCATTGGTGAGAAGGTCCCTACCGGTGAGCTCCTTCACGTTCGCCAGGTCAGTCTGTGCCACCACAAGCTGCCCTCGAAATGGCTGTGGGGAGGGGGAGGGGGAGGGGTAGGGGTAGAGACTGTCACACACCTCCTGTTGGAAGGTGCCTTCACAGAGGAAGTCTGGAGGAAGATGCACTGAGTTTTGTCAAAGTTTGGCTTCAGCAGTTCCGTAATGCAGGACTCTGTGCCCTCCGGTCTGTACCCCAGCCAGGGGAGTAAGGGGGAGCATCGTGACAAACATCAAGTGCACCCAGAGGGCCGTCAACTCAGTCAAAGATGCTCTTTGGGCTGCCTGAAAGGTATTGACCTTTCAGAGCAAGGAGTTGACCCTGACCGAGTATTGCAGACTGGCACATCCCAAGATCCAGGTCTGTGTGCTCAGAGGTGCACTAAAGCTTGGGACAGCTGCTGTCAAAGCACAGAGGGAAAAGACCACCATCTGAGGTTTTCCTGCTGAAGGGAAATGGGGGTCTGTTCCATTGTTGGATCAATCTAGTGCCTCAATTCAATGTAAATATAATCTTAGACAAGAACAAAGAAATGCCTTTGGTTTGTATGTTGGATACAGTCAAACCACAATGTATGTCTGTGTCTTCGATGCTTCTGGACACCAGTGAACTGCTTAAGCAACTATGGATGTATGTTGCAATATTTTTATGAATAAAGCATATTCTTCAAATCAAAAAACATATACAAATGACAGTCAGTCACAGTTCTACATTAGCCCACTCACAGTTATATACATTAACCCAGTGACAGTCACAGTGAGATATTAACCCAGTGACACTCACAGTTATATATATTAATGCAGTGACAGTCATTGTTATATATATAAACCCAGAGACACTCACTGTTATATATATAAACCCAGAGACACTCACTGTTATATATATTAACGCAGTGATAGTCATTGTTATATGTATTAACCCAGTGACACTCACAGTTATATATTAACCCAGTGACACTCACAGTTATATATATTAACCCAGTGACAGTCACTGATATATATTAACCCAGTGACACTCACAGTTATATATATTAACCCAGTGACAGTCACAGTTATATATTCGCCCAGTGACAGTCACAGTTATATATATTAACCCAGTGACAGTCACAGTTATATATATTAGCCCAGTGACACTCACAGTTATATATATTAACCCAGTGACACTCACAGTTATATATATTAACGCAGTGATAGTCATTGTTATATATATTAACCCAGTGACACTCACAGTTATATATATTAACGCAGTGATAGTCATTGTTATATATATTAACCCAGTGACACTCACAGTTATATATTAACCCAGTGACACTCACAGTTATATATATTAACCCAGTGACAGTCACTGATATATATTAACCCAGTGACACTCACAGTTATATATATTAACCCAGTGACAGTCACAGTTATATATTCGCCCAGTGACAGTCACAGTTATATATATTAACCCAGTGACAGTCACAGTTATATATATTAGCCCAGTGACACTCACAGTTATATATATTAACCCAGTGACAGTCACAGTTATATATTAACCCAGTGACACTCACAGTTATATATATTAACCCAATGACACTCACAGTTATATATTAACCCAGCGACACTCACAGTTATATATTAACACAGTGACACTCACTGTTATATATATTAACCCAGTGACACATTAAACCAGTGACAGTCATTGTTATATATATTAACCCAGTGAAACTCACAGCTATATATTAACCCAGTGACAGACACAGTTATATATATTAACCCAGTGACAGACACAGTTATATATTAACCCAGTGACACTCACAGTTATATATTAACCCAGTGACAGTCATTGTTATATATATGAACCCAGTGACCCTCACAGTTATATATATTAACCCAGTGACACTCACAGTTATATATATTAACCCAGTGACAGTCACAGTTATATATTAACCCAGTGACACTCACAGTTATATATATTAACCCAATGACACTCACTGTTATATATTAACCCAGTGACAGTCACTGTTATATATATTAACCCAGTGACACTCACAGTTATATATATTAACACAGTGACACTCACTGTTATATATATTAACCCAGTGACACTCACAGTTATATATATTAACACAGTGACACTCACTGTTATATATATTAACCCAGTGAAACTCACAGTTATATATTAACCCAGTGACACTCACAGTTATATATATTAACCCAGTGACACTCACAGTTATATATTAACCCAGTGACAGTCATTGTTATATATATTAACCCAGTGACACATTAACCCAGTGACAGTCATTGTTATATATATTAACCCAGTGAAACTCACAGTTATATATTAACCCAGTGACAGTCACAGTTACATAAATTAACCCATTGACAGTCACAGTTATATATTTACGCAGTGACACTCACAGTTATATATTAACCCAGTGACTCTCACTGTTATATATTAACCCAGTGACACTCACAGTTATATATTAACCCAGTGACAGTCACAGTTACATAAATTAACCCATTGACAGTCACAGTTATATATTTACGCAGTGACACTCACAGTTATATATTAACCCAGTGACAGTCACAGTTCTATATATTAACCCAGTGACACTCACAGTTATATATTAGCCCAGTGACACTCACAGTTATATATATTAACCCAGTGACAGTCACAGTTATATATTAACCCAGTGACACTCACAGTTATATATTAACCCAGTGACAGTCACAGTTATATATTAACCCAGTGACACTCACAGTTATATATATTAACCCAGTGACAGTCACAGTTATATATATTAACCCAGCGACAATCACAGGTATATATTATCCCAGTGACACTCACAGTTATATATATTATCCCAGTGACAGTCACAGTTATATATTAACCCAGTGACACTCACAGTTATATATATTAACCCAGTGACACTCACAGTTATATATTAACCCAGTGACACTCACAGTTATATATATTAACCCAGTGACAGTCACAGTTATATATTATCCCAGTGACACTCACAGTTATATATATTAACCCAGTGACACTCACAGTTATATATATTAACCCAGTGACACTCACAGTTATATATATTAAACCAGTGACACTCACAGTTATATATTATCCCAGTGACACTCACAGTTATATATATTAACCCAGTGACACTCACAGTTATATATATTAACCCAGTGACAGCCACAGTTATATATATGAACCCAGCGACAATCACAGTTATATATTAACCCAGTAACAGTCACAGTTATATATAATTAACCCAGCGACAATCACAGTTATATATTAACCTAGTGACAGTCACAGTTATATATTAACCCAGGGACAGTCACAGTTATATTTTAACCCAGTGACACTGACAGTTATATATATTAACCCAGTGAAACTCACAGTTATATATTAACCCAGTGACAGTCACAGTTATATATATTAACCCAGTGAAACTCACAGTTATATATTAACCCAGTGACACTCACAGTTATATATATTAACCCAGTAACACTCACAGTTATATATTATCCCAGTGACAGTTAAAGTTATATATATTAACCCAGTGACCGTCACAGTTATATATTAACCCAGAGACAATCACAGTTATATATTAACTCAGTGACAGTCACAGTTATATATATTAAACCAGTGACACTCACAGTTATATATTAACCCAATGACAGTCACAGTTATATATTAACCCAGTGACAGTCACAGTTATATATATTAAACCAGTGACACTCACAGTTATATATTAACCCAGTGACACTCACAGTTATATATATTAACCCAGTGACAATCACAGTTATATATTAACCCAGTGACACTTACAGTTATATATATTAAACCAGTGACACTCACAGTTATATATTAACCCAGTGACAGTCACAGTTATATATTAACCCAGGGACAGTCACAGTTATATATATTAACCCAGTGACACTCACAGTTATATATTAACCCAGTGACACTCACAGTTATGTATATTAACCCAGTGACACTCACAGTTATATATTATCCCAGTGACAGTTAAAGTTATATATATTAACCCAGTGACCGTCACAGTTATATATTAACCCAGTGACAATCACAGTTATATATTAACTCAGTGACAGTCACAGTTATATATATTAAACCAGTGACAGTCACAGTTATATATTAACCCAATGACAGTCACAGTTATATATTAACCCAGTGACAGTCACAGTTATATATATTAAACCAGTGACACTCACAGTTATATATTAACCCAGTGACAGTCACAGTTATATATTAACCCAGTGACACTCACAGTTATATATATTAACCCAGTGACAATCACAGTTATATATATAAACCCTGTGACAATCACAGTTATATATTAACCCAGTGACAGTCACAGTTATACATATTAACCCAGTGACAATCACAGTTATATATATTAACCCAGTGACAGTGACAGTTATATATATTAAACCAGTGACACTCATAGTTATATATTAACCCAGTGACACTCACAGTTATATATATTAACCCAGTGACAAACACAGGTATATATTATCCCAGTGACACTCACAGTTTTATATATTATCCCAGTGACAGTCACAGTTATATATATTAACCCAGTGACAATCACAGTTATATATATAAACCCTGTGACAATCACAGTTATATATTAACCCAGTGACACTCACAGTTATATATATTAACCCAGTGACACTCACAGTTATATATATTAACCCAGTGACAATCACAGTTACATATATAAACCCTGTGACAATCACAGTTATATATTAACCCAGTGACACTCACAGTTATATATATTAACCCAGTGACACTCACAGTTAAATATATTATCCCAGTGACACTCACAGTTATATATGAACCCAGTGACACTCACTGTTATATATATTAACCCAGGGACAGTCACAGTTATATATATTATCCCAGTGACAGTTAAAGTTATATATATTAACCCAGTGACACTCACAGTTATATATATTAACCCAATGCCAGTCACAGTTATATATTATCCCAGTGACAGTCACATTTATATATATTAACCCAGTGACCATCACAGTTATATATATTAACCCTGTGACAATCACAGTTACATATAATAACCCAGTGACCGTCACAGTTTTATTATATATTAACCCAGTGACACTCACTGATATATATATTAACCCAGTGACAGTCACAGTGATATATATTAACCCAGCGACACTCACAGTTATATATTAACCCAGTGACAGTCACAGTTATATATATTAACCCAGTGACAGACACAGTTATACATATACCCAGTGACAGTCACAGTCATATATATTAACCCAGTGACACTCACAGTTACATATATTAACACAGTGACACTCACAGTTATATATATTAACCCAGTGATACTGACAGTTATATATTAACCCAGTGACACTCACAGTTATATATATTAACCCAGTGATACTGACAGTTATATATTAACCCAGTGACACTCACACTTATATATATTAACCCAGTGACAGTCACAGTTATATATATTAACCCAGTGACTCTCACAGCTATATATTAACCCAGTTACACTCACAGTTATATATATTAACCCAGTGACAGACACTGTTATACATATATCCAGTGACACTCACAGTTATATATATTAACCCAGTGACACTCACAGTTATATATTAACCCAGTGACAGACACAGTTATACATATACCCAGTGACACTCACAGTTATATATTAACCCAGTGACACTCACAGTTATATATTAACCCAGCGACAATCACAGGTATATATTAACCTAGTGACACTCACAGTTACATATATTAACCCACTGACAGTCACAGTTATATATTAACCCAGTGACACTCACAGTTATATATATTAACCCAGTGACAGACACAGTTATACATATACCCAGTGACAGTCACAGTTATATATATTAACCCAGTGACAGACACAGTTATACATATACCCAGTGACAGTCACAGTTATATATATTAACCCAGTGACACTCACAGTTACATATTAACCCAGTGACAGACACAGTTATACATTTCCCCAGTGACAGTCACAGTTATATATATTAACCCAGTGACACTCACAGTTACATATATTAACCCAGTGACACTCACAGTTATATATATTAATCCAGTGAACCTCACAGTTATATATTAACCCAGCGACAATCACAGGTATATATTAACCTAGTGACACTCACAGTTATATATATTATCCCAGTGACAGTCACAGTTATATATATTAACCCAGTGACAGTCACAGGTATATATTAACCTAGTGACACTCACAGTTACATATATTAACCCAGTGACACTCACAGTTATATATATTAACCCAGTGACCATCACAGTTATATATATTAACCCTGTGACAATCACAGTTATATATATTAGCCCAGTGACACTCACAGTTATATATATTAACCCAGTGACAGTCACAGTTATATATATTAACCCAGTGACAATCACACTTACATATATTAGACCAGTGACCCTCACAGTTATATATATTAGCCCAGTGACAGTCACAGTTGTATATATTAACCCAGAGACACTCACAGTTATATATTAGCCCAGTGACACTCACAGTTATATATATTAACCCAGTGACAGTCACAGTTATATATATTAACCCAGTGACAATCACACTTACATATATTAGACCAGTGACCCTCACAGTTATATATATTAGCCCAGTGACAGTCACAGTTGTATATATTAACCCAGAGACACTCACAGTTATATATTAACCCAGTGACACTCACAGTTATATATATTAACCCAGTGACAGCCACAGTTATATATATTATCCCAGTGACAGTCACAGTTATATATATTAACCTATTGACACTCACAGTTATATATGTTAACCCACTGACAGTCACGGTTGTATATTAACCGAGAGACACTCACTGTTATATATATTAACCCAGTGACAGTCACAGTTATGTATATTATCCCAGTGACAGTCACAGTTGTATATATTAACCCAGAGACACTCACAGTTATATATTAACCCAGTGACAGACACAGTTATACATATACCCAGTGACAGTCACAGTTATATATATTAACCCAGTGACACTCACAGTTACATATATTAACCCAGTGACACTCACAGTTATATATATTAATCCAGTGAACCTCACAGTTATATATTAACCCAGCGACAATCACAGGTATATATTAACCTAGTGACACTCACAGTTATATATATTATCCCAGTGACAGTCACAGTTATATATATTAACCCAGTGACAGTCACAGGTATATATTAACCTAGTGACACTCACAGTTACATATATTAACCCAGTGACACTCACAGTTATATATATTAACCCAGTGACCATCACAGTTATATATATTAACCCTGTGACAATCACAGTTATATATATTAGCCCAGTGACACTCACAGTTATATATATTAACCCAGTGACAGTCACAGTTATATATATTAACCCAGTGACAATCACACTTACATATATTAGACCAGTGACCCTCACAGTTATATATATTAGCCCAGTGACAGTCACAGTTGTATATATTAACCCAGAAACACTCACAGTTATATATTAGCCCAGTGACACTCACAGTTATATATATTAACCCAGTGACAGTCACAGTTATATATATTAACCCAGTGACAATCACACTTACATATATTAGACCAGTGACCCTCACAGTTATATATATTAGCCCAGTGACAGTCACAGTTGTATATATTAACCCAGAGACACTCACAGTTATATATTTACCCAGTGACACTCACAGTTATATATATTAACCCAGTGACAGCCACAGTTATATATATTATCCCAGTGACAGTCACAGTTATATATATTAACCCATTGACACTCACAGTTATATATGTTAACCCACTGACAGTCACGGTTGTATATTAACCGAGAGACACTCACTGTTATATATATTAACCCAGTGACAGTCACAGTTATGTATATTATCCCAGTGACAGTCACAGTTGTATATATTAACCCAGAGACACTCACAGTTATATATTAACCCAGTGACACTCACAGTTATATATATTAACCCAGTGACAGCCACAGTTATATATATTATCCCAGTGACAGTCACAGTTATATATATTAACCCAGTGACAGCCACAGTTATATATATTATCCCAGTGACAGTCACAGTTATATATATTAACCCAGTGACACTCACAGTTATATATATTAACCCACTGACAGTCACGGTTGTATATTAACCCAGAGACACTCACTGTTATATATATTAACCCAGTGACAATCACAGTTATGTATATTATCCCAGTGACAGTTAAAGTTATATATATTAACCCAGTGACGCTCACAGTTATATATTAACCCAGTGACACTCACAGTTATATATATTAACCCAGTGACAGCCACAGTTATATATATTAACCCAGCGACAATCACAGTTATATATTAACCCAGTAACAGTCACAGTTATATATATTAACACAGTGACAGTCACAGTTATATATATTAACCCAGTGACACTCACAGTTATATATATTAACCCAGTGACAGCCACAGTTATATATATTAACCCAGCGACAATCACAGTTATATATTAACCCAGTAACAGTCACAGTTATATATATTAACACAGTGACAGTCACAGTTATATATATTAACCCAGCGGCATTCACAGTTATATATTAACCCAGTAACAGTCACAGTTATATATATTAACCCAGCGACACTCACAGTTATATATATTAACCCAGTGACAGTCACAGCTATACATCATCCCAGTGACAATCACAGTTATATATTAACCCAGTGACAGTCACAGTTATATATATTAACCCAGTGACACTCACAGGTATATATTAACCCAGTGACACTCACAGTTATATATATTAACCCAGTGACAGTCACAGTTATATATTAACCCAGTGAAACTCACAGTTATATATATTAACCCAGTGACAGTCACAGTTATGTATTAATCCTGTGACAGTCACAGGTATATATTAGCCCAGTGACACTCACAGTTATATATTAACTCAGTGACACTCACAGTTATATATATTAACCCGGTGACACTCACAGTTATATACATTAACCCAGTGACAGTCACAGTTATATATTAACCCAGTGACACTCACTGTTATATATATTAACCCAGTGACATCCACAGTTATATATATTAACCCAGTGAAAGACACAGTTATATATATTAACCCAGTGACAATCACAGTTACATATATAAACCCTGTGACAATCACAGTTATATATTAACCCAGTGACACTCACAGTTATATATATTATCCCAGTGAAAGACACAGTTATATATTAACCCAGTGACAGTGACAGTGATATATATTAACCCAGTGACAATCACAGTTATATATATAAACCCTGTGACAATCACAGTTATATATATTATCCCAGTGACAGTTAAAGTTATATATATTAACCCAGTGACACTCACAGTTATATATATTAACCCAATGCCAGTCACAGTTATATATTATCCCAGTGACAGTCACATTTATATATATTAACCCAGTGACCATCACAGTTATATATATTAACCCTGTGACAATCACAGTTATATATTAACCCAGTGACATTCACAGTTACATATAATAACCCAGTGACCGTCACAGTTTTATATTACCCCAGTGACAGTCACAGTTATATATATTAACCCAGTGACCATCACAGTTATATATATTAACCCTGTGACAATCACAGTTATATATTAACCCAGTGACATTCACAGTTACATATAATAACCCAGTGACAGTCACAGTTATATATTATCCCAGTGACAGTTAAAGTTATATATATTAACCCAGTGACACTCACAGTTATATATATTAACCCAGTGACAGTCACAGTTATATATATTAACCCAGGGACAGACACAGTTATATATTAACCCAGTGACACTCACAGTTATAGAAATTAACCCAGTGACAGTCACAGTTATATATTAACCCAGTGACACTCACTGATATATATATTAACCCAGTGACAGTCACAGTGATATATATTAACCCAGCGACACTCACAGTTATATATTAACCCAGTGACACTCACAATTATATATTAACCCAGTGACAGACACAGTTATACATATACCCAGTGACAGTCACAGTTATATATATTAACCCAGTGACACTCACAGTTACATATATTAACACAGTGACACTCACAGTTATATATATTAACCCAGTGATACTGACAGTTATATATTAACCCAGTGACACTCACAGTTATATATATTAACCCAGTGATACTGACAGTTATATATTAACCCAGTGACACTCACACTTATATATATTAACCCAGTGACAGTCACACTTATATATATTAACCCAGTGACTCTCACAGCTATATATTAACCCAGTTACACTCACAGTTATATATATTAACCCAGTGACAGACACTGTTATACATATACCCAGTGACACTCACAGTTATATATATTAACCCAGTGACACTCACAGTTATATATTATCCCAGTGACAGACACAGTTATACATATACCCAGTGACACTCACAGTTATATATTAGCCCAGTGACCCTCACAGTTATATATATTAACCCAGTGACACTCACAGTTATATATTAACCCAGCGACAATCACAGGTATATATTAACCTAGTGACACTCACAGTTACATATATTAACCCACTGACAGTCACAGTTATATATTAACCCAGTGACACTCACAGTTATATATATTAACCCAGTGACTGACACAGTTATACATATACCCAGTGACACTCACAGTTATATATATTAACCCAGTGACAGTCACAGTTATATATATTAACCCAGTGACAATCACACTTACATATATTAGACCAGTGACCCTCACAGTTATATATATTAGCCCAGTGACATTCACAGTTGTATATATTAACCCAGTGACAGTCACAGTTATATATTAACCCAGGGACACTCACAGTTATATATTAGCCCAGTGACAGTCACAGTTGTATATATTAACCCAGAGACACTCACAGTTATATATTAACCCAGTGACACTCACAGTTATATATATTAACCCAGTGACAGCCACAGTTATATATATTATCCCAGTGACAGTCACAGTTATATATATTAACCCAGTGACAGCCACAGTTATATATATTATCCCAGTGACAGTCACAGTTATATATATTAACCCAGTGACACTCACAGTTATATATATTAACCCACTGACAGTCACGGTTGTATATTAACCCAGAGACACTCACTGTTATATATATTAACCCAGTGACAATCACAGTTATGTATATTATCCCAGTGACAGTTAAAGTTATATATATTAACCCAGTGACGCTCACAGTTATATATTAACCCAGTGACACTCACAGTTATATATATTAACCCAGTGACACTCACAGTTATATATATTAACCCAGTGACAGCCACAGTTATATATATTAACCCAGCGACAATCACAGTTATATATTAACCCAGTAACAGTCACAGTTATATATATTAACACAGTGACAGTCACAGTTATATATATTAACCCAGTGACACTCACAGTTATATATATTAACCCAGTGACAGCCACAGTTATATATATTAACCCAGCGACAATCACAGTTATATATTAACCCAGTAACAGTCACATTTATATATATTAACACAGTGACAGTCACAGTTATATATATTAACCCAGCGGCATTCACAGTTATATATTAACCCAGTAACAGTCACAGTTATATATATTAACCCAGCGACACTCACAGTTATATATTAACCCAGTGACACTCACAGTTATATATATTAACCCAGTGACAGCCACAGTTATATATATTAACCCAGCGACAATCACAGTTATATATATTAACCCAGTGAACCTCACAGTTATATATTAACCCAGTGACACTCACAGTTATGTATATTATCCCAGTGACAGTCACAGTTATATATATTAACCCAGTGACCATCACAGTTATATATATTAACCCAGGGACAGACACAGGTATATATTAACCCAGTGACCATCACAATAGACAATAGACAATAGACAATAGATGCAGGAGTAGGCCATTCTGCCCTTCGAGCCTGCACCACCATTCAATATGATCATGGCTGATCATTCCTAATTAGTATCCTGTTCCAGCCTTATCTCCATACCCCTTGACTCCACTATCTTTAAGAGCTCTATCCAATTCTTTCTTAAAAGAATCCAGAGACTGGGCCTCCACTGCCCTCTGGGGCAGAGCATTCCACACAGCCACCACTCTCTGTGTGAAGTAGTTTCTCCTCATCTCTGTCCTAAATGGTCTACCCCGTATTTTTAAGTTGTGTCCTCTGGTTCGGCACTCCCCCATCAACGGAAATATGTTCCCTCCTGCCAGAGTGTCCAGTCCTTTCATAAGCCTATACGTTTCAATCAGATCCCCTCTCAGTCTTCTAAACTCAAGGGTATACAAGCCCAGTCGCTTCAGTCTTTCCGTGTAAGGCAATCCTGCCATTCCAGGAATTGACCTCGTGAACCTACGCTGCACTCCCTCAATAGCCAGAATGTCTTTCCTCAAATTTGGAGACCAGAACTGTACACAGTACTCCAGGTGTGGTCTCACCAGGGCCCTGTACAGCTGCAGAAGCACCTCTTTGCTTCTATACTCAATCCCTCTTGTTATGAAGGCCAGCATGCTATTAGCCTTCTTCACGACCTGCTGTACCTGCATGCTTGCCTTCATTGACTGGTGGACAAGAACACCCAGATCTCTCTGAACAGCCCCTTTACCTAATTTGATACCATTGAGGTAGTAATCTGCCTTCCTGTTCTTGCCACCAAAGTGGATAACCAGACATTTATCCACATTAAACTGCATCTGCCATGCATCTGCCCACTCACCTAACTTGTCCAGGTCACCCTGTAATCCCCTAACATCCTCATCACATTTCACCCTACCACCTAGCTTTGTGTCATCAGCAAATTTGCTAATGTTATTGCTGATACCATCTTCTATATCATTTACATATATTGTAAAAAGCTGCGGTCCCAGCACGGATCCCTGCGGTACCCCACTGGTCACTGCCTGCCATTTCGAAATGGAGCCGTTAATCACTACCCTTTGTTTCCTGTTAGCCAACCAATTCTCTATCCAATCTAGTACTTTGCCCCCAATCCCGTGCGCCCTAATTTTACTCACTAACCTCTTGTGTGGGACTTTATCAAAAGCTTTCTGAAAGTCCAGGTACACTACATCCACTGGATCTCCCTCGTCCATCTTCCGAGTTACATCCTCAAAAAATTCAAGAAGATTAGTCAAGCATGATTTCCCCTTCATAAATCCATGCTGACTCTGTCCTATCCTGTTACTATTATCCAGATGTGCCGTAATTTCATCCTTTATAATAGACTCCAGCATCTTTCCCACCACTGAGGTCAGACTAACTGGTCTATAATTTCCTGCTTTCTCCCGCCCACCCTTCTTAAAAAGTGGCACAACATTAGCCGCCCTCCAATCCTCAGGAACCAACCCCGATTCTATTGATATACAGTTATATATATTAACCCTGTGACCATCACAGTTATATATATTAACCCAGGGACAGACACAGTTATATATTAACCCAGTGACCATCACAGTTATATATATTATCCCAGTGACACTCACAGTTATATATTAACCCAGTGACCATCACAGTTATATATATTAACCCTGTGACAATCACAGTTATATATATTAGCCCAGTGACACTCACAGTTATATATGAACCCAGTGACACTCACAGTTATATATATTAACCCAGTGACAGTCACAGTTATATATATTAACCCAGTGACAATCACACTTACATATATTAGACCAGTGACCCTCACAGTTATATATATTAGCCCAGTGACAGTCACAGTTGTATATATTAACCCAGAGACACTCACAGTTATATATTAACCCAGTGACACTCACAGTTATATATATTATCCCAGTGACAGTCACAGTTATATATATTATCCCAGTGACAGTCACAGTTATATATATTAACCCAGTGACACTCACAGTTATATATGTTAACCCACTGACAGTCACGGTTGTGTATTAACCCAGAGACACTCACTGTTATATATATTAACCCAGTGACAGTCACAGTTATGTATATTATCCCAGTGACAGTTAAAGTTATATATATTAACCCAGTGACGCTCACAGTTATATATTAACCCAGTGACACTCACAGTTACATATATTAACCCACTGACAGTCACAGTTATATATTAACCCAGTGACGCTCACAGTTATATATTAACCCAGTGACACTCACAGTTACATATATTAACCCACTGACAGTCACAGTTATATATTAACCCAGTGACACTCACAGTTATATATTAACCCAGTGACAGTCACAGTTATATATTAACCCAGTGACAGACACAGTTACATATTAACCCAGGGACAGTCACAGTTATTTATATTAACCCAGTGACAGACACAGTTATATATATTAACCCAGTGACAGTCACAGTTATATATATTAACCCAGTGACACTCACAGTTATATATTAACCCAGTGACACTCACAGTTATATATATTAACCCAGTGACAGTCACAGTTATATATTAACCCAGTGAAACTCACAGTTATATATATTAACCCAGTGACAGTCACAGTTATGTATTAATCCTGTGACAGTCACAGGTATATATTAGCCCAGTGACACTCACAGTTATATATTAACTCAGTGACACTCACAGTTATATATATTAACCCGGTGACACTCACAGTTATATATTAACCCAGTGACACTCACAGTTATATATATTAACCCAGTGACAGTCACAGTTATATATTAACCCAGTGACACTCACAGTTATATATATTAACCCAGTGACAGCCACAGTTATATATATTAACCCTGTGACACTCACAGTTATATATATTAACCCTGTGACAGTCACATGTTATATATTAACCCAGTGACACTCACAGTTATATATATTAACCCAGTGACAGCCACAGTTATATATATTAACCCAGCGGCATTCACAGTTATATATTAACCCAGTAACAGTCACAGTTATATATTAACCCAGCGACACTCACAGTTATATATTAACCCAGTGACAGTCACAGTTATATATATTAACACAGTGACAGTCACTGTTATATATTAACCCAGTGACACTCACAGTTATATATATTAACCCAGTGACAGCCACAGTTATATATATTAACCCAGCGACAATCACAGTTATATATTAACCCAGTAACAGTCACAGTTATATATATTAACCCAGCGACACTCACAGTTATATATTAACCCAGTGACAGTCACAGTTATATATATTAACCCAGTGACACTCACAGGTATATATATTAAGCCAGTGACAATCACAGTTATATATATTCATCCAGTGACACTCACAGTTATATATATTTACCCAGTGATACTGACAGTTATATATTAACCCAGTGACACTCACAGTTATATATTAACCCAGTGACAGTCACAGTTATATATTAACACAGTGACAATCACAGTTATGTATTAACCCAGTGACAATCACAGGTATATATTAACCCAGTGACAGTCACAGTTATATATATTAACCCAGTGACAATCACAGTTATATATATTAGACCAGTGACACTCACAGTTATATATATTAACCCAGTGACAGTCACAGTTATATATTAACCCAGTGACACTCACAGTTATATATATTAACCCAGTGACAGTCACAGTTATATATTAACCCAGTGACACTCACAGTTATTTAGTAACCCAGTGAAACTCACAGTTCTATATATTAACCCAGTGACACTCACAGTTAGATATGAGCCCAGTGACACTCACAGTTATATATATTAACCCATTGACAGTCACTGTTATATATTAACCCAGTGACAGTCACAGTTATATATATTAACCCAGTGATACTGACAGTTATATATTAACCCAGTGACACTCACACTTATATATATTAACCCAGTGACACTCACAGTTATATATATTAACCCAGTGACTCTCACAGCTATATATTAACCCAGTTACACTCACAGTTATATATATTAACCCAGTGACAGACACTGTTATACATATATCCAGTGACACTCACAGTTATATATATTAACCCAGTGACAGACACTGTTATATATTAACCCAGTGACAGACACAGTTATACATATACCCAGTGACACTCACAGTTATATATTAACCCAGTGACAGTCACAGTTATATATTAGCCCAGTGACCCTCAGTTATATATATTAACCCAGTGACACTCACAGTTATATATTAACCCAGCGACAATCACAGGTATACATTAACCTAGTGACACTCACAGTTACATATATTAACCCACTGACAGTCACAGTTATATATTAACCCAGTGACACTCACAGTTATATATATTAACCCAGTGACAGACACAGTTATACATATACCCAGTGACAGTCACAGTTATATATATTAACCCAGTGACAGACACAGTTATACATATACCCAGTGACAGTCACAGTTATATATATTAACCCAGTGACACTCACAGTTACATATTAACCCAGTGACAGACACAGTTATACATATACCCAGTGACACTCACAGTTATATATATTAACCCAGTGAACCTCACAGTTATATATTAACCCAGCGACAATCACAGGTATATATTAACCTAGTGACACTCACAGTTATATATATTATCCCAGTGACAGTCACAGTTATATATATTAACCCAGTGACAGTCACAGGTATATATTAACCTAGTGACACTCACAGTTACATATATTAACCCAGTGACACTCACAGTTATATATATTAACCCTGTGACAATCACAGTTATATATATTAGCCCAGTGACACTCACAGTTATATATATTAACCCAGTGACAGTCACAGTTATATATATTAACCCAGTGACAATCACACTTACATATATTAGACCAGTGACCCTCACAGTTATATATATTAGCCCAGTGACAGTCACAGTTGTATATATTAACCCAGAGACACTCACAGTTATATATTAACCCAGTGACACTCACAGTTATATATATTAACCCAGTGACAGCCACAGTTATATATATTATCCCAGTGACAGTCACAGTTATATATATTAACCCAGTGACAGCCACAGTTATATATATTATCCCAGTGACAGTCACAGTTATATATATTAACCCAGTGACACTCACAGTTATATATGTTAACCCACTGACAGTCACGGTTGTATATTAACCCAGAGACACTCACTGTTATATATATTAACCCAGTGACAGTCACAGTTATGTATATTATCCCAGTGACAGTTAAAGTTGTATATATTAACCCAGAGACACTCACAGTTATATATTAACCCAGTGACACTCACAGTTATATATATTAACCCAGTGACAGCCACAGTTATATATATTAACCCAGTGACAGCCACAGTTATATATATTATCCCAGTGACAGTCACAGTTATATATATTAACCCAGTGACAGTCACAGTCATATATATTAACCCAGTGACACTCACAGTTATATATATTAACCCAGTGATACTGACAGTTATATATTAACCCAGTGACACTCACAGTTATATATATTAACCCAGTGATACTGACAGTTATATATTAACCCAGTGACACTCACAGTTATATATATTAACCCAGTGACAGTCACAGTTATATATATTAACCCAGTGACAATCACACTTACATATATTAGACCAGTGACCCTCACAGTTATATATATTAGCCCAGTGACATTCACAGTTGTATATATTAACCCAGAGACACTCACAGTTATATATTAACCCAGGGACACTCACAGTTATATATTAGCCCAGTGACGGTCACAGTTGTATATATTAACCCAGAGACACTCACAGTTATATATTAACCCAGTGACACTCACAGTTATATATATTAACCCAGTGACAGCCACAGTTATATATATTATCCCAGTGACAGTCACAGTTATATATATTAACCCAGTGACAGCCACAGTTATATATATTATCCCAGTGACAGTCACAGTTATATATATTAACCCAGTGACACTCACAGTTATATATATTAACCCACTGACAGTCACGGTTGTATATTAACCCAGAGACACTCACTGTTATATATATTAACCCAGTGACAGTCACAGTTATGTATATTATCCCAGTGACAGTTAAAGTTATATATATTAACCCAGTGACGCTCACAGTTATATATTAACCCAGTGACACTCACAGTTATATATATTAACCCAGTGACAGCCACAGTTATATATATTAACCCAGCGACAATCACAGTTATATATTAACCCAGTAACAGTCACAGTTATATATATTAACACAGTGACAGTCACAGTTATATATATTAACCCAGTGACACTCACAGTTATATATATTAACCGAGTGACAGCCACAGTTATATATATTAACCCAGCGACAATCACAGTAATATATTAACCCAGTAACAGTCACAGTTATATATATTAACACAGTGACAGTCACAGTTATATATATTAACCCAGCGGCATTCACAGTTATATATTAACCCAGTAACAGTCACAGTTATATATATTAACCCAGCGACACTCACAGTTATATATTAACCCAGTGACACTCACAGTTATATATATTAACCCAGTGACAGCCACAGTTATATATATTAACCCAGCGACAATCACAGTTATACATATTAACCCAGTGAACCTCACAGTTATATATTAACCCAGCGACAATCACAGGTATATATTAACCTAGTGACACTCACAGTTATATATATTATCCCAGTGACAGTCACAGTTATATATATTAACCCAGGAACAGTCACAGTTATATATATTAACCCAGGGACAGACACAGGTATATATTAACCCAGTGACCATCACAGTTATATATATTAACCCTGTGACCATCACAGTTATATATATTAACCCAGGGACAGACACAGTTATATATTAACCCAGTGACAATCACAGTTATATATATTAGCCCAGTGACACTCACAGTTATATATGAACCCAGTCACACTCACAGTTATATATATTAACCCAGTGACAGTCACAGTTATATATATTAACCCAGTGACAATGACACTTACATATATTAGACCAGTGACCCTCACAGTTATATATATTAGCCCAGTGACAGTCACAGTTGTATATATTAACCCAGAGACACTCACAGTTATATATTAACCCAGTGACACTCACAGTTATATATATTATCCCAGTGACAGTCACAGTTATATATATTAACCCAGTGACACTCACAGTTATATATGTTAACCCACTGACAGTCACGGTTGTGTATTAACCCAGAGACACTCACTGTTATATATATTAACCCAGTGACAGTCACAGTTATGTATATTATCCCAGTGACAGTTAAAGTTATATATATTAACCCAGTGACGCTCACAGTTATATATTAACCCAGTGACACTCACAGTTACATATATTAACCCACTGACAGTCACAGTTATATATTAACCCAGTGACGCTCACAGTTATATATTAACCCAGTGACACTCACAGTTACATATATTAACCCACTGACAGTCACAGTTATATATTAACCCAGTGACACTCACAGTTATATATTAACCCAGTGACAGTCACAGTTATATATTAACCCAGTGACAGACACAGTTATATATTAACCCAGGGACAGTCGCAGTTATTTATATTAACCCAGTGACAATCACAGTTATATATTAACCCAGTGACAGTCACAGTTATATATATTAACCCAGTGACAGTCACAGTTATATATTAACCCAGTGACAGTCACAGTTATATATATTAACCCAGTGACACTCACAGTTATATATATTAACCCAGTGACAGTCACAGTTATATATTAACCCAGTGAAACTCACAGTTATATATTAACTCAGTGACACTCACAGTTATATATATTAACCCGGTGACACTCACAGTTATATATTAACCCAGTGACACTCACAGTTGTATATATTAACCCGGTGACACTCACAGTTATATACATTAACCCAGTGACAGTCACAGTTATATATTAACCCAGTGACACTCACAGTTATATATATTAACCCAGTGACAGCCACAGTTATATATATTAACCCTGTGACACTCACAGTTATATATATTAACCCTGTGACAGTCACATGTTATATATTAACCCAGTGACACTCACAGTTATATATATTAACCCAGTGACAGCCACAGTTATATATATTAACCCAGCGACAATCACAGTTATATATTAACCCAGTAACCGTCACAGTTATATATATTAACACAGTGACAGTCACAGTTATATATATTAACCCAGCGGCATTCACAGTTATATATTAACCCAGTAACAGTCACAGTTATATATTAACCCAGCGACACTCACAGTTATATATTAACCCAGTGACACTCACAGTTACATATATTAACCCACTGACAGTCACAGTTATATATTAACCCAGTGACAGTCACAGTTATATATATTAACACAGTGACAGTCACAGTTATATATATTAACCCAGCGGCATTCACAGTTATATATTAACCCAGTAACAGTCACAGTTATATATTAACCCAGCGATACTCACAGTTATATATATTAACCCAGTGACAGTCACAGTTATATATATTAACACAGTGACAGTCACTGTTATATATTAACCCAGTGACACTCACAGTTATATATATTAACCCAGTGACAGCCACAGTTATATATATTAACCCAGCGACAATCACAGTTATATATTAACCCAGTAACAGTCACAGTTATATATATTAACCCAGCGACACTCACAGTTATATATTAACCCAGTGACAGTCACAGTTATATATATTAACCCAGTGACACTCACAGGTATATATATTAAGCCAGTGACAATCACAGTTATATATATTCATCCAGTGACACTCACAGTTATATATATTTACCCAGTGATACTGACAGTTATATATTAACCCAGTGACACTCACAGTTATATATTAACCCAGTGACAGTCACAGTTATATATTAACACAGTGACAATCACAGTTATGTATTAACCCAGTGACAATCACAGGTATATATTAACCCAGTGACAGTCACAGTTATATATATTAACCCAGTGACAATCACAGTTATATATATTAGACCAGTGACACTCACAGTTATATATATTAACCCAGTGACAGTCACAGTTATGTATTAACCCAGGGACAGTCACAGTTATATATTAACCCAGTGACACTCACAGTTATATATATTAACCCAGTGACAGTCACAGTTATATATTAACCCAGTGACACTCACAGTTACATATATTAACCCAGTGACAGTCACAGTTATGTATTAACCCAGGGACAGTCACAGTTATATATTAACCCAGTGACACTCACAGTTATATATATTAACCCAGCGACACTCACAGTTATATATTAACCCAGTGACACTCACAGTTACATATATTAACCCACTGACAGTCACAGTTATATATTAACCCAGTGACAGTCACAGTTATATATATTAACACAGTGACAGTCACAGTTATATATATTAACCCAGCGGCATTCACAGTTATATATTAACCCAGTAACAGTCACAGTTATATATTAACCCAGCGATACTCACAGTTATATATATTAACCCAGTGACAGTCACAGTTATATATATTAACACAGTGACAGTCACTGTTATATATTAACCCAGTGACACTCACAGTTATATATATTAACCCAGTGACAGCCACAGTTATATATATTAACCCAGCGACAATCACAGTTATATATTAACCCAGTAACAGTCACAGTTATATATATTAACCCAGCGACACTCACAGTTATATATTAACCCAGTGACAGTCACAGTTATATATATTAACCCAGTGACACTCACAGGTATATATATTAAGCCAGTGACAATCACAGTTATATATATTCATCCAGTGACACTCACAGTTATATATATTTACCCAGTGATACTGACAGTTATATATTAACCCAGTGACACTCACAGTTATATATTAACCCAGTGACAGTCACAGTTATATATTAACACAGTGACAATCACAGTTATGTATTAACCCAGTGACAATCACAGGTATATATTAACCCAGTGACAGTCACAGTTATATATATTAACCCAGTGACAATCACAGTTATATATATTAGACCAGTGACACTCACAGTTATATATATTAACCCAGTGACAGTCACAGTTATGTATTAACCCAGGGACAGTCACAGTTATATATTAACCCAGTGACACTCACAGTTATATATATTAACCCAGTGACAGTCACAGTTATATATTAACCCAGTGACACTCACAGTTATATAGTAACCCAGTGAAACTCACAGTTCTATATATTAACCCAGTGACACTCACAGTTAGATATGAGCCCAGTGACACTCACAGTTATATATATTAACCCATTGACAGTCACAGTTATATATTAACCCAGTGACAGTCACAGTTATATATATTAACCCAGTGACAGTCACAGTTATATATTAAACCAGTGACACTCACAGTTAGATATTAGCCCAGTGACACTCACAGTTATATATATTAACCCATTGACAGTCACAGTTATATATTAACCCAGTGACACTCACAGTTATATATTAACCCAGTGACAGACACAGTTATATATTAACCCAGTGACACTCACAGTTAAATATATTATCCCAGTGACACTCACAGTTATATATGAACCCAGTGACACTCACTGTTATATATATTAACCCAGGGACAGTCACAGTTATATATATTAACCCAATGATAATCACACTTACATATATTAGACCAGTGACACTCACAGTTATATATTAACCCAGGGACAGTCACAGTTATATATTACCCCAGTGACAGTCACAGTTATATATGAACCCAGTGACACTCACTGATATATATATTAACCCAGTGACAATCACAGTTATATATTAACCTAGTGAAACTCACAGTTATATATTAACCCAGCCACACTCACAGTTATATATAAACCCAGTGACAGTCAGTTATATATATTAACCCAGTGACACTCATAGTTATATATATTAACCCAGTGACAGTCACAGTTATATATATTAACCCAGTGACGCTCACAGTTATATATTAACCCAGTGACAGACACAGTTATATATATTAACCCTGTGACACTCATAGTTATATATATTAACCCAGTGACAATCACAGTTATATATTAACCCAGTGACACTCACAGTTATATATATTATCCCAGTGACAGTCACAGTTACATATATTAACCCAGTGACACTCACAGTTATATATATTAACCCGGTGACACTCACTGTTATATATATAACCCAGTGACACTCACAGTTATATATATTAACCCTGTGACAATCACAGTTATGTATTAACCCAGTGACAGTCACAGTTATATATATTAACCCTGTGACACTCACAGTTATATATGTTAACCGAGTGACAGTCACAGTTATATATTAACCCAGTGACAGACACAGTTATATCTTTACCCAGTGACACTCACAGTTATATATATTAACCCAGTGACAGACACAGTTATATATTAACCCAGTGACACTCACAGTTAAATATATTAACCCAGTGACAATCACAGTTATATATATTAACCCAGTGACAGTCACAGCTATACATCATCCCAGTGACACTCACAGTTATATATATTAACCCAGTGACAGTCACAGTTATATATGAAGCCAGTGACAGACACAGTTATATATATTAACCCAGTGACACTCACAGTTATATATATTAACCCAGTGACAGTCACAGTTATATAATAACTCAGTGACACTCACAGTTATATATATTAACCCAGGGACAGTCACAGTTATATATATTAACCCTGTGACAATCACAGTTATATATTAACCCAGTGACACTCACAGTTATATATATTAACCCAGTGACAGTTACAGTTATATATTATCCCAGTGACAGTCACAGTTATATTTGAACCCAGTGACACTGACAGTTACATATATTAACCCAGTGACAGTCACAGTTATATATTAACCCAGTGACAGTCACAGTTATATCTATTAACCCAGTGACAGTCACTGCTTTATATTAACCCAGTGAGTTACAGTTATATATATTAACCCAGTGACACTCACAGTGATATATTAACGCAGTGACAGTCACAGTTATATATTAACCCAGTGACAGTCACAGTTATATATATTAACCCTGTGACACTCACAGTTATATATGTTAACCGAGTGACAGTCACAGTTATATATTAACCCAGTGACACTCACAGTTATATATTAACCCAGTGACACTCACAGTTAAATATATTAGCCCAGTGACAGTCACAGTTATATATTAACCCAGTGACACTCACAGTTAAATATATTAGCCCAGTGACAGTCACAGTTATATATTAACCCAGTGACACTCACAGTTATATATATTAACCCAGTGACAATCACAGTTATATATTAACCCAGTGACACTCACAGTTAAATATATGAGCCCAGTGACAGTCACAGTTATATATTAACCCAGTGACACTCACAGTTATATAAATTAACCCAGTGACAGTCACAGTTATATATATTAACCCAGCGACAATCACAGGTATATATTAACCCAGTGACACTCACAGTTATTTATTATCCCAGTGACAATCACAGGTATATATTAACCCAGTGACACTCACAGTTATATATATTGTCCCAGTGACAGTCACAGTTATATATTAACCCAGTGACACTCACAGTTATATATATTAACCCAGTGACAATCACAGGTATATATTCACCCAGTGACACTCACAGTTATATATATTAACCCAGAGACACTCACTGTTATATATATTAACCCAGTGACACTCACAGTTATATATTAACCCAGTGCCACTCACAGTTATATATATTAACCCAGTGACAGTCACAGTTATATATATTAACCCAGTGACACTCACAGGTATATATATTAAGCCAGTGACAATCACAGTTATATATATTCATCCAGTGACACTCACAGTTATATATATTTACCCAGTGATACTGACAGTTATATATTAACCCAGTGACACTCACAGTTATATATTAACCCAGTGACAGTCACAGTTATATATTAACACAGTGACAATCACAGTTATGTATTAACCCAGTGACAATCACAGGTATATATTAACCCAGTGACAGTCACAGTTATATATATTAACCCAGTGACAATCACAGTTATATATATTAGACCAGTGACACTCACAGTTATATATATTAACCCAGTGACAGTCACAGTTATATATTAACCCAGGGACAGTCACAGTTATATATTAACCCAGTGACACTCACAGTTAAATATATTATCCCAGTGACACTCACAGTTATATATGAACCCAGTGACACTCACTGTTATATATATTAACCCAGGGACAGTCACAGTTATATATATTAACCCAATGATAATCACACTTACATATATTAGACCAGTGACACTCACAGTTATATATTAACCCAGGGACAGTCACAGTTATATATTACCCCAGTGACAGTCACAGTTATATATGAACCCAGTGACACTCACTGATATATATATTAACCCAGTGACAATCACAGTTATATATTAACCTAGTGAAACTCACAGTTATATATTAACCCAGCCACACTCACAGTTATATATAAACCCAGTGACAGTCAGTTATATATATTAACCCAGTGACACTCATAGTTATATATATTAACCCAGTGACAGTCACAGTTATATATATTAACCCAGTGACGCTCACAGTTATATATTAACCCAGTGACAGACACAGTTATATATATTAACCCTGTGACACTCATAGTTATATATATTAACCCAGTGACAATCACAGTTATATATTAACCCAGTGACACTCACAGTTATATATATTATCCCAGTGACAGTCACAGTTACATATATTAACCCAGTGACACTCACAGTTATATATATTAACCCGGTGACACTCACTGTTATATATATAACCCAGTGACACTCACAGTTATATATATTAACCCTGTGACAATCACAGTTATGTATTAACCCAGTGACAGTCACAGTTATATATATTAACCCTGTGACACTCACAGTTATATATGTTAACCGAGTGACAGTCACAGTTATATATTAACCCAGTGACAGACACAGTTATATCTTTACCCAGTGACACTCACAGTTATATATATTAACCCAGTGACAGACACAGTTATATATTAACCCAGTGACACTCACAGTTAAATATATTAACCCAGTGACAATCACAGTTATATATATTAACCCAGTGACAGTCACAGCTATACATCATCCCAGTGACACTCACAGTTATATATATTAACCCAGTGACAGTCACAGTTATATATGAAGCCAGTGACAGACACAGTTATATATATTAACCCAGTGACACTCACAGTTATATATATTAACCCAGTGACAGTCACAGTTATATAATAACTCAGTGACACTCACAGTTATATATATTAACCCAGGGACAGTCACAGTTATATATATTAACCCTGTGACAATCACAGTTATATATTAACCCAGTGACACTCACAGTTATATATATTAACCCAGTGACAGTTACAGTTATATATTATCCCAGTG
Source organism: Chiloscyllium punctatum (assembly GCF_047496795.1). NCBI lineage: Eukaryota > Metazoa > Chordata > Chondrichthyes > Orectolobiformes > Hemiscylliidae > Chiloscyllium > Chiloscyllium punctatum. The sequence continues at coordinate 77,909,044 of NC_092769.1, forward strand.
ACAGTCACAGTTATATTTGAACCCAGTGACACTGACAGTTACATATATTAACCCAGTGACAGTCACAGTTATATATTAACCCAGTGACAGTCACAGTTATATCTATTAACCCAGTGACAGTCACTGCTTTATATTAACCCAGTGAGTTACAGTTATATATATTAACCCAGTGACACTCACAGTGATATATTAACGCAGTGACAGTCACAGTTATATATTAACCCAGTGACAGTCACAGTTATATATATTAACCCTGTGACACTCACAGTTATATATGTTAACCGAGTGACAGTCACAGTTATATATTAACCCAGTGACACTCACAGTTATATATTAACCCAGTGACACTCACAGTTAAATATATTAGCCCAGTGACAGTCACAGTTATATATTAACCCAGTGACACTCACAGTTAAATATATTAGCCCAGTGACAGTCACAGTTATATATTAACCCAGTGACACTCACAGTTATATATATTAACCCAGTGACAATCACAGTTATATATTAACCCAGTGACACTCACAGTTAAATATATGAGCCCAGTGACAGTCACAGTTATATATTAACCCAGTGACACTCACAGTTATATAAATTAACCCAGTGACAGTCACAGTTATATATATTAACCCAGCGACAATCACAGGTATATATTAACCCAGTGACACTCACAGTTATTTATTATCCCAGTGACAATCACAGGTATATATTAACCCAGTGACACTCACAGTTATATATATTGTCCCAGTGACAGTCACAGTTATATATTAACCCAGTGACACTCACAGTTATATATATTAACCCAGTGACAATCACAGGTATATATTCACCCAGTGACACTCACAGTTATATATATTAACCCAGAGACACTCACTGTTATATATATTAACCCAGTGACACTCACAGTTATATATTAACCCAGTGCCACTCACAGTTATATATATTAACCCAGTGACAGTCACAGTTATATATATTAACCCAGTGACACTCACAGGTATATATATTAAGCCAGTGACAATCACAGTTATATATATTCATCCAGTGACACTCACAGTTATATATATTTACCCAGTGATACTGACAGTTATATATTAACCCAGTGACACTCACAGTTATATATTAACCCAGTGACAGTCACAGTTATATATTAACACAGTGACAATCACAGTTATGTATTAACCCAGTGACAATCACAGGTATATATTAACCCAGTGACAGTCACAGTTATATATATTAACCCAGTGACAATCACAGTTATATATATTAGACCAGTGACACTCACAGTTATATATATTAACCCAGTGACAGTCACAGTTATATATTAACCCAGGGACAGTCACAGTTATATATTAACCCAGTGACACTCACAGTTATATATATTATCCCAGTGACAGTCACAGTTACATATATTAACCCAGTGACAGTCACAGTTATATATTAACCCAGTGACACTCACAGTTATATAGTAACCCAGTGAAACTCACAGTTCTATATATTAACCCAGTGACACTCACAGTTAGATATGAGCCCAGTGACACTCACAGTTATATATATTAACCCATTGACAGTCACAGTTATATATTAACCCAGTGACAGTCACAGTTATATATATTAACCCAGTGACAGTCACAGTTATATATTAAACCAGTGACACTCACAGTTAGATATTAGCCCAGTGACACTCACAGTTATATATATTAACCCATTGACAGTCACAGTTATATATTAACCCAGTGACACTCACAGTTATATATTAACCCAGTGACAGACACAGTTATATATTAACCCAGTGACACTCACAGTTAAATATATTATCCCAGTGACACTCACAGTTATATATGAACCCAGTGACACTCACTGTTATATATATTAACCCAGGGACAGTCACAGTTATATATATTAACCCAATGATAATCACACTTACATATATTAGACCAGTGACACTCACAGTTATATATTAACCCAGGGACAGTCACAGTTATATATTACCCCAGTGACAGTCACAGTTATATATGAACCCAGTGACACTCACTGATATATATATTAACCCAGTGACAATCACAGTTATATATTAACCTAGTGAAACTCACAGTTATATATTAACCCAGCCACACTCACAGTTATATATAAACCCAGTGACAGTCAGTTATATATATTAACCCAGTGACACTCATAGTTATATATATTAACCCAGTGACAGTCACAGTTATATATATTAACCCAGTGACGCTCACAGTTATATATTAACCCAGTGACAGACACAGTTATATATATTAACCCTGTGACACTCATAGTTATATATATTATCCCAGTGACAGTCACAGTTACATATATTAACCCAGTGACACTCACAGTTATATATATTAACCCGGTGACACTCACTGTTATATATATAACCCAGTGACACTCACAGTTATATATATTAACCCTGTGACAATCACAGTTATATCTTTACCCAGTGACACTCACAGTTATATATATTAACCCAGTGACAGACACAGTTATATATTAACCCAGTGACACTCACAGTTAAATATATTAACCCAGTGACAATCACAGTTATATATATTAACCCAGTGACAGTCACAGCTATACATCATCCCAGTGACACTCACAGTTATATATATTAACCCAGTGACAGTCACAGTTATATATGAAGCCAGTGACAGACACAGTTATATATATTAACCCAGTGACACTCACAGTTATATATATTAACCCAGTGACAGTCACAGTTATATAATAACTCAGTGACACTCACAGTTATATATATTAACCCAGGGACAGTCACAGTTATATATATTAACCCTGTGACAATCACAGTTATATATTAACCCAGTGACACTCACAGTTATATATATTAACCCAGTGACAGTTACAGTTATATATTATCCCAGTGACAGTCACAGTTATATTTGAACCCAGTGACACTGACAGTTACATATATTAACCCAGTGACAGTCACAGTTATATATTAACCCAGTGACAGTCACAGTTATATCTATTAACCCAGTGACAGTCACTGCTTTATATTAACCCAGTGAGTTACAGTTATATATATTAACCCAGTGACACTCACAGTGATATATTAACGCAGTGACAGTCACAGTTATATATTAACCCAGTGACAGTCACAGTTATATATATTAACCCTGTGACACTCACAGTTATATATGTTAAACGAGTGACAGTCACAGTTATATATTAACCCAGTGACACTCACAGTTATATATTAACCCAGTGACACTCACAGTTAAATATATTAGCCCAGTGACAGTCACAGTTATATATTAACCCAGTGACACTCACAGTTAAATATATTAGCCCAGTGACAGTCACAGTTATATATTAACCCAGTGACACTCACAGTTATATATATTAACCCAGTGACAATCACAGTTATATATTAACCCAGTGACACTCACAGTTAAATATATGAGCCCAGTGACAGTCACAGTTATATATTAACCCAGTGACACTCACAGTTATATATATTAACCCAGTGACAGTCACAGTTATATATATTAACCCAGCGACAATCACAGGTATATATTAACCCAGTGACACTCACAGTTATATATATTATCCCAGTGACAATCACAGGTATATATTAACCCAGTGACACTCACAGTTATATATATTGTCCCAGTGACAGTCACAGTTATATATTAACCCAGTGACACTCACAGTTATATATATTAACCCAGTGACAATCACAGTTATATATTAACCCAGTGACACTCACAGTTAAATATATTAGCCCAGTGACAGTCACAGTTATATATTAACCCAGTGACACTCACAGTTATATATATTAACCCAGCGACAATCACAGGTATATATTAATCCAGTGACACTCACAGTTATATATATTATCCCAGTGACAGTCACAGTTATATATTAACCCAGTGACACTCACAGTTATATATATTATCCCAGTGACAGTCACAGTTACATATATTAACCCAGTGACACTCACAGTTATATATATTAACCCAGTGACAGTCACATTTATATATATTAACCCAGTGACACTCACAGTTATATATATTATCCCAGTGACAGTCACAGTTACATATATTAACCCAGTGACACTCACAGTTATATATATTAACCCAATGACAGTCACAGTTATATATATTAACCCAGCGACAATCACAGGTATATATTCACCCAGTGACACTCACAGTTATATATATTAACCCAGAGACACTCACTGTTATATATATTAACCCAGTGACACTCACAGTTATATATTAACCCAGTGCCACTCACAGTTATATATATTAACCCAGTGACAGTCACAGTTATATATTATCCCAGTGACAGTCACAGTTATATTTGAACCCAGTGACACTGACAGTTACATATATTATCCCAGTGACTGTCACAGTTATATATATTAACCCAGTGACACTCACAGTGATATATTAGCCCAGTGACAGTCACAGTTATATATTAACCCAGTGACACTCACAGTTATGTATATTAATCCAGTGACAGTCACTGTTATATATTAACCCAGGGACAGTCACAGTTATATATATTAAGCCAGTGACACTGACAGTTACATATATTAACCCAGTGACACTCACAGTTACATATATTATCCCAGTGACAATCACAGTTATATATATTAACCCAGTGACAGTCACAGTTATATATATTAACCCAGTGACACTGACAGTTACATATATTAACGCAGTGACACTCACAGTTATATATTAACCCAGTGACAGTTACAGTTATATATATTAACCCATTGACAGTCACAGTTATATATTAACCCAGTGACAGTCACAGTTATATATTAACTCAGTGACACTTCACAGTTCTATATTAACCCAGTAACACTATCAGTTATATATTAACGCAGTGACAGTCACAGTTATATATATTAACCCAGTGACAGTCACAGTTATATATGAACCCAGTGACACTCACTGTTATATATATTAACCCAGTGACAGACACAGTTATATATTAACCCAGTGACACTCACAGTTAAATATATTATCCCAGTGACACTCACAGTTATATATGAACCCAGTGACACTCACTGATATATATATTAACCCAGTGACAATCACAGTTATATATTAACCCAGTGAAACTCACAGTTATATATTAACCCAGCTACACTCACAGTTTTCTATAAACCCAGTGACAGTCAGTTATATAGATTAACCCAGTGACACTCATAGCTATATATATTAACCCAGTGACACTCACAGTTAAATATATTACCCAGGTGACAGTCACAGTTATATATGAACCCAGTGACACTCACTGATATATATATTAACCCAGTGACAATCACAGTTATATATTAACCTAGTGAAACTCACAATTATATATTAACCCAGCCACACTCACAGTTATATATAAACCCAGTGACAGTCAGTTATATATATTAACCCAGTGACACTCATAGTTATATATATTAACCCAGTGACAGTCACAGTTATATATTAACCCAGTGACACTCACAGTTACATATATTAACCCAGTGACACTCACAGTTATATATATTAACCCAGTGACACTCACTGTTATATATATAACCCAGTGACACTCACAGTTATATATATTAACCCAGTGACAATCACAGTTATATATTAACCCAGTGACACTCACAGTTATATATATTATCCCAGTGACACTCACAGTCATATATTAACCCAGTGACAGTCATTGTTATATATATTAACCCAGTGACAATCACAGTTATATATTAACCCAGTGACACTCACTGTTATATATATTATCCCAGTGACACTCACAGTTATATATTAACCCAGTGACACTCACAGTTATATATATTATCCCAGTGACACTCACAGTTATATATTAACCCAGTGACACTCACAGTTACATATATTAACCCAGTGACACTCACAGTTATATATATTAACCCAGTGACACTCACTGTTATATATATAACCCAGTGACACTCACAGTTATATATATTAACCCTGTGACAATCACAGTTATATCTTTACCCAGTGACACTCACAGTTATATATATTAACCCAGTGACAGACACAGTTATATATGAACCCACTGACACTCACAGTTAAATATATTAACCCAGTGACACTCACATTATATATATTAACCCAGTGACAGTCACAGCTATACATCATCCCAGTGACACTCACAGTTATATATATTAACCCAGTGACAGTCACAGTTATATATGAACCCAGTGACAGTTACAGTTATATATATTAACCCAGTGACACTCACAGTGATATATTAACGCAGTGACAGTCACAGTTATATATATTAACCCAGTGACACTGACAGTTACATATATTAACGCAGTGACACTCACAGTTATATATTAACCCAGTGACAGTTACAGTTATATATATTAACCCAGTGACACTCACAGTTATATATTAACCCAGTGACACTTACAGTTATATATATTACCCCAGTGACAGTCACAGTTATATATTAACCCAGTGACACTCACAGTTACATATATTAACCCAGTGACACTCACAGTTATATATATTAACCCAGTGACACTCACTGTTATATATATAACCCAGTGACACTCACAGTTATATATATTAACCCAGTGACAATCACAGTTATATATTAACCCAGTGACACTCACAGTTATATATATTATCCCAGTGACACTCACAGTCATATATTAACCCAGTGACAGTCATTGTTATATATATTAACCCAGTGACAATCACAGTTATATATTAACCCAGTGACACTCACTGTTATATATATTATCCCAGTGACACTCACAGTTATATATTAACCCAGTGACACTCACAGTTATATATATTATCCCAGTGACACTCACAGTTATATATTAACCCAGTGACACTCACAGTTACATATATTAACCCAGTGACACTCACAGTTATATATATTAACCCAGTGACACTCACTGTTATATATATAACCCAGTGACACTCACAGTTATATATATTAACCCTGTGACAATCACAGTTATATCTTTACCCAGTGACACTCACAGTTATATATATTAACCCAGTGACAGACACAGTTATATATGAACCCAGTGACACTCACAGTTAAATATATTAACCCAGTGACACTCACATTATATATATTAACCCAGTGACAGTCACAGCTATACATCATCCCAGTGACACTCACAGTTATATATATTAACCCAGTGACAGTCACAGTTATATATGAACCCAGTGACAGTTACAGTTATATATATTAACCCAGTGACACTCACAGTGATATATTAACGCAGTGACAGTCACAGTTATATATATTAACCCAGTGACACTGACAGTTACATATATTAACGCAGTGACACTCACAGTTATATATTAACCCAGTGACAGTTACAGTTATATATATTAACCCAGTGACACTCACAGTTATATATTAACCCAGTGACACTTACAGTTATATATATTACCCCAGTGACAGTCACAGTTATATATTAACCCAGTGACACTCACAGTTATATATATTAACCCAGTGAAACTCACAATTATATATTAACCCAGTGACACTCACAGTTATATATATTAACCCAGTGAAACTCACAGTTATATATTAACCCAGTGACACTCACAGTTATATATATTAACCCAGTGACAGACACATTTATATATATACCCAGTGACAGTCACAGTTATAAATATTAACCCAGTGACACTCACAGTTACATATATTAAACCAGTGACAGCCACAGTTATATATATTAACCCAGTGACAATCACAGGTATATATTAACCCAGTGAGAGCCACAGTTATATATATTAACCCAGTGACAGTCACAGTTATGTATTAGCCCAGGGACACTTACAGTTATATATATTAACCCAGTGACAGTCACAGTTATATATTAGCCCAGTGACACTCACAGTTATATATTAACGCAGTAACAGTCACAGTTATATATATTAACCCAGCGACACTCACAGTTATATATTAACCCAGTAACAGTCACAGTTATATATATTAACCCAGTGACAGTCACAGTTATATATTAACCCAGTGACACTCACAGTTATATATATTAACCCAGTGACAGTCACTGTTATATATTAACCCAGTGACACTGACAGTTATATATATTAACCCAGTGACAGTCACAGCTATACATCATCCCAGTGACACTCACAGATATATATATTAAGACAGTGACAATCACAGTTATATATATTTACCCAGTGATACTGACAGTTATATATTAACCCAGTGACACTGACAGTTACATATATTAACCCGCTGACAGTCACAGTTATATATTAACCCAGTGACACACACAGTTGTATATATTAACCCAGTGACAATCACAGTTATATATATTAACCCAGTGACACTCACAGTTATATATATTAGACCAGTGACAGTCACAGTTATATATATTTACCCAGTGATACTGACAGTTATATATTAACCCAGTGACACTCACAGTTATATATTAACCCAGTGACAGTCACAGTTATATATATTAACCCAGTGACAGTCACAGTTATATATATTAACCCAGTGACAGTCACAGTTATATATTCGCCCAGGGACAGTCACAGTTATATATTAGCCCAGGGAGAGTCACAGTTATATATTAACCCAGTGACACTCAAAGCTATATATTAGCCCAGTGACAGACACAGTTATATATTAGCCCAGTGACAGTCACAGTTATATATATTAACCCAGGGACAGACACAGTTATATATGAACCCAGTGACACTCAAAGCTATATATTAGCCCAGTGACAGACACAGTTATATATTAGCCCAGTGACAGTCACAGTTATATATATTAACCCAGGGACAGACACAGTTATATATTAGCCCAGTGACAGGCACAGTTATATATTAGCCCAGTGACAGTCACAGTTATATATATTAACCCAGGGACAGACACAGTTATACATTAACCCAATGACACTCACAGTTATATATATTAACCCAGTGACAGACACAGTTATATATTAGCCCAGTGACAGACACAGTTATATATTAGCCCAGTGACAGTCACAGTTATATATATTAGCCCAGGGACAGACACTGTTACATATTAACCCAGTGACAGTCACAGGTATATATTAGCCCAGGGACAGACACAGTTATATATATTAACCCAGCGACAAACACAGTTATATATTAGCCCAGTGACAGACACAGTTATATATTAGCCCAGTGACAGTCACAGTTTATATATTAACCCAGGGACAGACACAGTTATATATTAGCCCAGTGACAGACACTGTTATATATTAGCCCAGTGACAGTCACAGTTATATATATTAACCCAGGGACAGACACAGTTATATATTAACCCAATGACACTCACAGTTATATATATTAACCCAGTGACAGACACAGTTATATATTAACCCAGTGACAGTCACAGTTATATATATTAACCCAGTGACAGTCACAGTTATATATTAACCCAGTGACAGTCACAGTTATATATTCGCCCAGGGACAGTCACAGTTATATATTAGCCCAGGGAGAGTCACAGTTATATATTAACCCAGTGACACTCAAAGCTATATATTTGCCCAGTGACAGACACAGTTATATATTAGCCCAGTGATAGTCACAGTTATATATATTAACCCAGGGACAGACACAGTTATATATTAACCCAGTGACACTCAAAGCTATATATTAGCCCAGTGACAGACACAGTTATATATTAGCCCAGTGACAGTCACAGTTATATATATTAACCCAGGGACAGACACAGTTATATATTAGCCCAGTGACAGGCACAGTTATATATTAGCCCAGTGACAGTCACAGTTATATATATTAACCCAGGGACAGACACAGTTATATATTAACCCAATGACACTCACAGTTATATATATTAACCCAGTGACAGACACAGTTATATATTAGCCCAGTGACAGACACAGTTATATATAAGCCCAGTGACAGTCACAGTTATATATATTAACCCAGGGACAGACACAGTTATATATTAACCCAGTGACAGTCACAGTTATATATTAGCCCAGGGACAGACACAGTTATATATATTAACCCAGCGACAATCACAGTTATATATTAGCCCAGTGACAGACACAGTTATATATTCGCCCAGTGACAGTCACAGTTTATATATTAACCCAGGGACAGACACAGTTATAGATTAGCCCAGTGACAGACACAGTTATATATTAGCCCAGTGACAGTCACAGTTATATATTAACCCAGTGACACTCACAGTTATATATTAGCCCAGTGACAGTCACAGTTATATATATTAACCCAGGGACAGACACAGTTATATATTAGCCCAGTGACAGACACAGTTATATATTAGCCCAATGACAGTCAAAGTTATATATATATTAACCCAGTGACAGTCGCAATTATACATATTAACCCAGGGACAGTGACAGCTATATTAGCCCAGTGACAGTCACAGTTATATATATTAACCCAGGGACAGACACAGTTATATATTAGCCCAGTGACAGACACAGTTATATATGAGCCCAGTGACAGTCACAGTTATATATTAGCCCAGTGACAGTCACAGTTATATATATTAACCCAGGGACAGACACAGTTATATATTAGCCCAGTGACAGACACAGTTATATATTAACCCAGTGACAGTCACAGTTATATATATTAACCCAGGGACAGACACAGTTATATATTATCCCAGTGACACTCACAGTTATATATATTAGCCCAGTGACCCTCACAGTTATATATATTAACCCAGTGACACTCACAGTTATATATATTAACCCAGTGACACTCACAGTTATATATTAGCCCAGTGACAGTCACTGTTATATATATTAACCCAGTGACACTCACAGTTATATATATAAACCCTGTGACAGTCACAGTTATATATTAACCCAGTGACAGTCACAGTTATATATATTAACCCAGTGACAGTCACAGTTATATATATTAACCCAGTGACAGTCACAGTTATATATTAACCCAGTGACCCTCACAGTTATATATATAAACCCAGTGACACTCACAGTTATATATATTAACCCAGTGACAGTCACAGTTATATATTAGCCCAGTGACAGTCACTGTTATATATATTAACCCAGTGACAGTCACAGTTATATATTAACCCAGTGACAGTCACAGTTATATATTAGCCCAGTGACAGTCACTGTTATATATATTAACCCAGGGACAGTCACAGTTATATATATTAACCCAGTGACAGTCACAGTTATATATTAACCCAGTGACACTCACAGTTATATATTAACCCAGGGACAGTCACAGTTATATATATTAACCCAGTGACAGTCACAGTTATATATTAACCCAGTGACAGTCACAGTTATATTTATTAACCCAGTGACAGTCACAGTTATATATATTAACCCAGTGACACTCACATTTATATATATTAACCCAGTGACAGTCACAGTTATATATATTAACCCAGGGACAGTCACAGTTATATATATTAACCCAGTGACAGTCAGATTTATATATATTAACCCAGGGACAGTCACAGTTATATTTATTAACCCAGTGACAGTCACAGTTATATATATTAACCCAGTGACAGTTACAGTTATATATTAACCCAGGGACAGTCACAGTTATATATTAACCCAGTGACAGTCAAAGTTATATTTATTAACCCAGTGACAGTCACAGTTATATATATTAGCCCAGTGACAGTCACAGTTATATATTAACCCAGTGACAGTCACAGTTATATATATTAGCCCAGTGACAGTCACAGTTATATTTATTAACCCAGTAACAGTCACAGTTATATATATATTAGCCCAGTGACCCTCACAGTTATATTTATTAACCCAGTTACAGTCACAGTTATATATATTAGGCCAGTGACAGTCACAGTTACATATTAACCCAGGGACAGTCACAGTTATATATATTAACCCAGTGACAGTCACAGTTATATATATTAGCCCAGTGACAGTCACAGTTATATATATTAACGCAGGGACAGTCACAGTTATATATTAACCCAGTGACAGTCACAGTTATATTTATTAACCCAGTGACAGTCACAGTTATATATATTAGCCCAGTGACACTCACAGTTATATATATTAACCCAGGGACAGTCACAGTTATATATTAACCCAGTGACAGTCACAGTTATATATATTAACCCAGGGACAGTCACAGTTATATATTAACCCAGTGACAGTCACAGTTATATTTATTAACCCAGTGACAATCACAGTTATATATTAACCCAGTGACAGTCACAGTTATATTTATTAACCCAGTGACATTCACAGTTATATATTAACCCAGTGACACTCACAGCTATATATTAGCCCAGTGACAGACACAGTTATATATTAGCCCAGTGACAGTCATAGTTATATATTAGCCCAGGGAGAGTCACAGTTATATATTAGCCCAGGGAGAGTCACAGTTATTTATTAACCCAGTGACACTCACAGCTATATATATTAACCCAGTGACAGTCACAGTTATATATTAGCCCAGTGACAATCACAGTTATATATATTAACCCAGGGACAGACACAGTTATATATTAGCCCAGTGACAGACACAGTTATATATTAGCCCAGTGACAGTCACAGTTATATATGAACCCAGTGACAGTCACAGTTATATATTAGCCCAGGGACAGTCACAGTTATATATATTAACCCAGCGACAATCACAGTTATATATTAGCCCAGTGACAGACACAGTTATAGATCAGGCCAGTGACAGTCACAGTTATATATATTAACCCAGGGACAGACACAGTTATATATTAGCCCAGTAACAGACACAGTTATATATTAGCCCAGTGACAGTCACAGTTATATATTAGCCCAGTGACAGTCACTGTTATATATATTAACCCAGTGACACTCACAGTTATACATTAGCCCAGGAACAGTCACAGTTATATATATTAACCCAGGGACAGTCACAGTTATATATTAACCCAGTGACAGTCACAGTTATATTTATTAACCCAGTGACAGTCACAGTTATATATATTAACCCAGTGACACTCACAGTTATATATGAGCCCAGTGACAGTCACAGTTATATATATTAACCCAGGGACAGTCACAGTTATATATTAGCCCAGTGACAGTCACAGTTATATATATTAACCCAGGGACAGACACAGTTATATATTAGCCCAGTGACAGACACAGTTATATATTAGCCCAGTGACAGTCACAGTTATATATATTAACCCAGTGACAGTCACAGTTATATATTAGCCCAGTGACAGACGCAGTTATATATTAGCCCAGTCACAGTCACAGTTATATATATTAACCCAGTGACAGTCGCAATTATATATATTAACCCAGGGACAGTCACAGCTATATTAGCCCAGTGACAGTCACAGTTATATATATTAACCCAGGGACAGACACAGTTATATATTAGCCCAGTGACAGACACAGTTATATATTAGCCCAGTGACAGTCACAGTTATATATATTAACCCAGTGACAGTCGCAATTATATATATTAACCCAGGGACAGTCACAGCTATATTAGCCCAGTGACAGTCACAGTTATATATATTAACCCAGGGACAGTCACAGTTATATATATTAACCCAGCGACAATCACAGATATATATTAGCCCAGTGACAGACACAGTTATATATTAGCCCAGTGACAGTCACACTTATATATATTAACCCAGGGACAGACACAGTTATATATTAGCCCAGTGACAGTCACAGTTATATATTAACCCAGTGACAGTCACAGTTATATATATTAACCCAGGGACAGACACAGTTATATATTATCCCAGTGACAGTCACAGTTATATATATTAACCCAGTGACAGTCAAAGTTATATATTAACCCAGTGACACTCACAGTTATATATATTAACCCAGCGACAATCACAGTTATATATTAGCCCAGTGACAGACACAGTTATATATTAGCCCAGTGACAGTCACAGTTATATATTAGCCCAGTGACAGTCACAGTTATATATATTAACCCAGCGATAATCACAGTTATATATTAGCCCAGTGACAGACACAGTTATATATTAGCCCAGTGACAGTCACAGTTATATATATTAACCCAGGGACAGACACAGTTATATATTAGCCCAATGACAGACACAGTTATATATTAACCCAGTGACAGTCACAGTTATATATATTAACCCAGGGACAGACACAGTTATATATTATCCCAGTGACACTCACAGTTATATATATTAACCCAGTGACAGTCACAGTTATAGATTAACCCAGTGACACTCACAGTTATATATATTAACCCAGTGACACTCACAGTTATATATATTAAACCAGTGACACTCACAGTTATATATTAGCCCAGTGACAGTCACTGTTATATATATTAACCCAGTGACACTCACAGTTATATATGAGCCCAGTGACAGTCACAGTTATATATATTAACCCAGGGACAGACACAGTTATATATTAGCCCAGTGACACTCACAGTTATATATATTAACCCAGTGACAGTCACAGTTATATATTAACCCAGTGACACTCACAGTTATATATAATAACCCAGCGACAATCACAGTTATATATTAGCCCAGTGACAGACACAGTTATATATTAGCCCAGTGACAGTCACAGTTATATATTAGCCCAGTGACAGTCACAGTTATATATATTAACCCAGCGACAATCACAGTTATATATTAGCCCAGTGACAGACACAGTTATATATTAGCCCAGTGACAGTCACAGTTATATATATTAACCCAGGGACAGACACAGTTATATATTAGCCCAGTGACAGACACAGTTATATATTAACCCAGTGACAGTCACAGTTATATATATTAACCCAGGGACAGACACAGTTATATATTATCCCAGTGACACTCACAGTTATATATATTAACCCAGTGACACTCACAGTTATATATTAACCCAGTGACACTCACAGTTATATATTAGACCAGTGACAGTCACTGTTATATATATTAACCCAGTGACACTCACAGTTATATATTAACCCAGGGACAGTCACAGTTATATATTAACCCAGTGACAGTCACAGTTATATATTAACCCAGGGACAGTCACAGTTATATATTAACCCAGTGACAGTCACAGTTATATATTAACCCAGGGACAGTCACAGTTATATATTAACCCAGTAACAGTCACAGTTATATATATTAACCCAGTGACAGTCACAGTTATATATTAACCCAGTGACAGTCACAGTTATATATATTAACCCAGGGACAGTCACAGTTATATATTAACCCAGTGACAGTCACAGTTATATATATTAACCCAGGGACAGTCACAGTTATATTTATTAACCCAGTGACAGTCACAGATATATATATTAACCCAGGGACAGTCACAGTTATATATTAACCCAGAGACAGTCACAGTTATATATTAACCCAGTGACAGTCACAGTTATATATATTAACCCAGGGACAGTCACAGTTATATATTAACCCAGTGACAGTCACAGTTATATATATTAACCCAGTGACAGTCACAGTTATATATATTAGCCCAGTGACAGTCACAGTTATATATTAACCCAGTGACACTTACAGCAATATATTAGCCCAGTGATAGACACAGTTATATATTAGCCCAGTGACAGTCACAGTGATATATTAACCCAGTGACACTCACAGTTATATATATTAGCCCAGTGACCCTCACAGTTATATATATTAACCCAGTGACACTCACAGTTATATATTAGCCCAGGGACAGACACAGTTATATATTCACCCAGTGACAGTCACAGTTATATATATTAACCCACTGACACTCACAGTTATATATTAGCCCAGGGACACTCACAGTTATATATTAACCCAGTGACAGTCACAGTTATATATATTCACCCAGTGACAGTCACAGTTATATATTAGCCCAGTGACCCTCAAAGGTATATATTAACCCAGTGACAGTCACAGTTATATATTAACCCAGTGACAGTCACAGTGATATATATTAACCCAGTGACAGTCACAGTTATATATATTCACCCAGTGACAGTCACAGTTATATATTAGCCCAGTGACCCTCACAGGTATATATTAACCCAGTGACAGTCACAGTTATATATTAACCCAGTGACAGTCACAGTTATATATATTAACCCAGTGACAGTCACAGTTATATATATTAACCCAGCGACAATCACAGTTATATATTAGCCCAGTGACAGACACAGTTATATATTAGCCCAGTCACAGTCACAGTTATATATTAGCCCAGTGACAGTCACAGTTATATATATGAACCCAGCGACAATCACAGTTATATATTAGCCCAGTGACAGACACAGTTATATATTAGCCCAGTGACAGACACAGTTATATATTAGCCCAGTGACAGTCACAGTTATATATATTAACACAGGGACAGACACAGTTATATATTAGCCCAGTGACAGACACAGTTATATATTAACCCAGTGACAGTCAGTTATATATATTAACCCAGGGACAGACACAGTTATATATTATCCCAGTGACACTCACAGTTATATATATTAACCCAGTGACAGTCACAGTTATATATTAATCCAGTGACAGTCACTGTTATATATTATCCCAGTGACACTCACAGTTATATATATTAACCCAGGGACAGACACAGTTATATATTATCCCAGTGACAGTCACAGTTATATATATTAACCCAGGGACAGACACAGTTATATATTATCCCAGTGACCCTCACAGTTATATATATTAACCCAGTGACACTCACAGTTATATATTAGCCCAGTGACACTCACAGTTATATATTAAACCAGTGACACTCACAGTTATATATATTAAACCAGTGACACTCACAGTTATATATTAGCCCAATGACAGTCACTGTTATATATATTAACCCAGTGACACTCACAGTTATATATTAGCCCAGTGACAGTCACAGTTATATATATTAACCCAGGGACAGACACAGTTATATATTAGCCCAGTGACAGACACAGTTATATTTTAACCCAGTGACAGTCACAGTTACATATATTAACCCAGGGACAGACACAGTTATATATTATCCCAGTGACACTCACAGTTATATATATTAACCCAGTGACAGTCACAGTTATATATTAACCCAGTGACACTCACAGTTATATATATTAACCCAGTGACAATCACAGTTATATATTAGCCCAGTGACAGACACAGTTATATATTAGCCCAGTGACAGTCACAGTTATATATTAGCCCAGTGACAGTCACAGTTATATATATTAACCCAGCGACAATCACAGTTATATATTAGCCCAGTGACAGACACAGTTATATATTAGCCCAGTGACAGTCACAGTTATATATATTAACCCAGGGACAGACACAGTTATATATTAGCCCAGTGACAGACACAGTTATATATTAACCCAGTGACAGTCACAGTTATATATATTAACCCAGGGACAGACACAGTTATATATTATCCCAGTGACACTCACAGTTATATATATTAACGCAGTGACACTCACAGTTATATATATTAACCCAGTGACACACACAGTTATATATTAGCCCAGTGACAGTCACTGTTATATATATTAACCCAGTGACACTCACAGTTATATATTAGCCCAGGAACAGTCACAGTTATATATATTAACCCAGTGACACTCACAGTTATATATTAACCCAGTGACACTCACAGTTATATATTAGCCCAGTGACAGTCACTGTTATATATATTAACCCAGTGACACTCACAGTTATATATTAGCCCAGGAACAGTCACAGTTATATATATTAACCCAGGGACTGTCACAGTTATATATTAACCCAGTGACAGTCACAGTTATATTTATTAACCCAGTGACAGTCACAGTTATATATTAACCCAGGGACAGTCACAGTTATATATTAACCCAGTAACAGTCACAGTTATATATATTAACCCAGTGACAGTCACAGTTATATATATTAACCCAGTGACACTCACAGTTATATATTAACCCAGTAACAGTCACAGTTATATATTAACCCAGTGACAGTCACAGTTATATATTAACCCAGAGACAGTCACAGTTATATATTAACCCAGTGACAGTCACAATTATATACTAACCCAGGGACAGTCACAGTTATATATTAACCCAGTAACAGTCACAGTTATATATTAACCCAGAGACAGTCACAGTTATATATTAACCCAGAGACAGTCACTGTTATATATATTAACCCAGTGACACTCACAGTTATATATTAGCCCAGTGACAGTCACAGTTATATATATTAACCCAGGGACAGACACAGTTATATATTAGCCCAGTGACAGACACAGTTATATTTTAACCCAGTGACAGTCACAGTTATATATATTAACCCAGGGACAGACACAGTTATATATTATCCCAGTGACACTCACAGTTATATATATTAACCCAGTGACAGTCACAGTTATATATTAACCCAGTGAGACTCACAGTTATATATATTAACCCAGCGACAATCACAGTTATATATTAGCCCAGTGACAGACACAGTTATATATTAGCCCAGTGACAGTCACAGTTATATATTAGCCCAGTGACAGTCACAGTTATATATATTAACCCAGCGACAATCACAGTTATATATTAGCCCAGTGACAGACACAGTTATATATTAGCCCAGTGACAGTCACAGTTATATATATTAACCCAGGGACAGACACAGTTATATATTAGCCCAGTGACAGACACAGTTATATATTATCCCAGTGACACTCACAGTTATATATATTAACCCAGTGACACTCACAGTTATATATATTAACCCAGTGACACTCACAGTTATATATGAGCCCAGTGACAGTCACTGTTATATATATTAATCCAGTGACACTCACAGTTATATATTAGCCCAGGAACAGTCACAGTTATATATATTAACCCAGTGACACTCACAGTTATATATTAACCCAGTGACACTCACAGTTATATATTAGCCCAGTGACAGTCACTGTTATATATATTAACCCAGTGACACTCACAGTTATATATTAGCCCAGGAACAGTCACAGTTATATATATTAACCCAGGGACAGTTACGGTTATATATTAACCCAGTGACAGTCACAGTTATATTTATTAACCCAGTGACAGTCACAGTTATATATATTAACCCAGTGACACTCACAGTTATATATTAACCCAGGGACAGTCACAGTTATATATTAACCCAGTAACAGTCACAGTTATATATTAACCCAGAGACAGTCACAGTTATATATTAACTCAGTGACAGTCACAGTTATATATTAACCCAGTGACAGTCACAGTTATATTTATTAACCCAGTGACAGTCACAGTTATATATTAACCCAGTGACAGTCACAGTTATATATATTAACCCAGTGAAACTCACAGTTATATATATTAACCCAGTGACAGTCACAGTTATATATTAACCCAGTAACAGTCACAGTTATATATATTAACCCAGTGACAGTCACAGTTATATATTAACCCAGAGACAGTCACAGTTATATATTAAACCAGTGACAGTCACAGTTATGTATATTAACCCAGCGACAATCACAGTTATATATTAGCCCAGTGACAGACACAGTTATATATTAGCCCAGTCACAGTCACAGTTATATATTAGCCCAGTGACAGTCACAGTTATATATATTAACCCAGCGACAATCACAGTTATATATTAGCCCAGTGACAGACACAGTTATATATTAGCCCAGTGACAGACACAGTTATATATTAGCCCAGTGACAGTCACAGTTATATATATTAACCCAGGGACAGACACAGTTATATATTAGCCCAGTGACAAACACAGTTATATATTAACCCAGTGACAGTCACAGTTATATATATTAACCCAGGGACAGACACAGTTATATATATAAACCCAGGGACAGACACAGTTATATATTATCCCAGTGACACTCACAGTTATATATATTAACCCAGTGACAGTCACAGTTATATATTAACCCAGTGACACTCACAGTTATATATATTAACCCAGTGACACTCACAGTTATATATATTAAACCAGTGACACTCACAGTTATATATTAGCCCAGTGACAGTCACTGTTATATATATTAACCCAGTGACACTCACAGTTATATATTAGCCCAGTGACAGTCACAGTTATATATATTAACCCAGGGACAGACACAGTTATATATTAGCCCAGTGACAGACACAGTTATATTTTAACCCAGTGACAGTCACAGTTACATATATTAACCCAGGGACAGACACAGTTATATATTATCCCAGTGACACTCACAGTTATATATATTAACCCAGTGACAGTCACAGTTATATATTAACCCAGTGACACTCACAGTTATATATATTAACCCAGTGACAGTCACAGTTATATATTAGCCCAGTGACAGACACAGTTATATATTAGCCCAGTGACAGTCACAGTTATATATTAGCCCAGTGACAGTCACAGTTATATATATTAACCCAGCGACAATCACAGTTATATATTAGCCCAGTGACAGACACAGTTATATATTAGCCCAGTGACAGTCACAGTTATATATATTAACCCAGGGACAGACACAGTTATATATTAGCCCAGTGACAGACACAGTTATATATTAACCCAGTGACAGTCACAGTTATATATATTAACCCAGGGACAGACACAGTTATATATTATCCCAGTGACACTCACAGTTATATATATTAACCCAGTGACACTCACAGTTATATATTAACCCAGTGACACTCACAGTTATATATTAGACCAGTGACAGTCACTGTTATATATATTAACCCAGGGACAGTCACAGTTATATATTAACCCAGTGACAGTCACAGTTATATATTAACCCAGGGACAGTCACAGTTATATATTAACCCAGTAACAGTCACAGTTATATATATTAACCCAGTGACAGTCACAGTTATATATTAAACCAGAGACAGTCACAGTTATATATTAACCCAGTGACAGTCACAGTTATATATATTAACCCAGGGACAGTCACAGTTATATATTAACCCAGTGACAGTCACAGTTATATATATTAACACAGGGACAGTCACAGTTATATTTATTAACCCAGTGACAGTCACACTTATATATATTAACCCAGGGACAGTCACAGTTATATATTAACCCAGAGACAGTCACAGTTATATATTAACCCAGTGACAGTCACAGTTATATATTAACCCAGTGACAGTCACAATTATATACTAACCCAGGGACAGTCACAGTTATATATTAACCCAGTAACAGTCACAGTTATATATTAACCCAGAGACAGTCACAGTTATATATTAACCCAGAGACAGTCACTGTTATATATATTAACCCAGTGACACTCACAGTTATATATTAGCCCAGTGACAGTCACAGTTATATATATTAACCCAGGGACAGACACAGTTATATATTAGCCCAGTGACAGACACAGTTATATTTTAACCCAGTGACAGTCACAGTTATATATATTAACCCAGGGACAGACACAGTTATATATTATCCCAGTGACACTCACAGTTATATATATTAACCCAGTGACAGTCACAGTTATATATTAACCCAGTGAGACTCACAGTTATATATATTAACCCAGCGACAATCACAGTTATATATTAGCCCAGTGACAGACACAGTTATATATTAGCCCAGTGACAGTCACAGTTATATATATTAACCCAGCGACAATCACAGTTATATATTAGCCCAGTGACAGACACAGTTATATATTAGCCCAGTGACAGTCACAGTTATATATATTAACCCAGGGACAGACACAGTTATATATTAGCCCAGTGACAGACACAGTTATATATTATCCCAGTGACACTCACAGTTATATATATTAACCCAGTGACACTCACAGTTATATATATTAACCCAGTGACACTCACAGTTATATATGAGCCCAGTGACAGTCACTGTTATATATATTAATCCAG
Source organism: Chiloscyllium punctatum (assembly GCF_047496795.1). Classification (NCBI taxonomy): domain Eukaryota; kingdom Metazoa; phylum Chordata; class Chondrichthyes; order Orectolobiformes; family Hemiscylliidae; genus Chiloscyllium; species Chiloscyllium punctatum. Next base: position 77,930,922 of record NC_092769.1, read on the forward strand.
TGACACTCACAGTTATATATTAGCCCAGGAACAGTCACAGTTATATATATTAACCCAGTGACACTCACAGTTATATATTAACCCAGTGACACTCACAGTTATATATTAGCCCAGTGACAGTCACTGTTATATATATTAACCCAGTGACACTCACAGTTATATATTAGCCCAGGAACAGTCACAGTTATATATATTAACCCAGGGACAGTTACGGTTATATATTAACCCAGTGACAGTCACAGTTATATTTATTAACCCAGTGACAGTCACAGTTATATATATTAACCCAGTGACACTCACAGTTATATATTAACCCAGGGACAGTCACAGTTATATATTAACCCAGTAACAGTCACAGTTATATATTAACCCAGAGACAGTCACAGTTATATATTAACTCAGTGACAGTCACAGTTATATATTAACCCAGTGACAGTCACAGTTATATTTATTAACCCAGTGACAGTCACAGTTATATATTAACCCAGTGACAGTCACAGTTATATATATTAACCCAGTGAAACTCACAGTTATATATATTAACCCAGTGACAGTCACAGTTATATATTAACCCAGTAACAGTCACAGTTATATATATTAACCCAGTGACAGTCACAGTTATATATTAACCCAGAGACAGTCACAGTTATATATTAAACCAGTGACAGTCACAGTTATGTATATTAACCCAGCGACAATCACAGTTATATATTAGCCCAGTGACAGACACAGTTATATATTAGCCCAGTCACAGTCACAGTTATATATTAGCCCAGTGACAGTCACAGTTATATATATTAACCCAGCGACAATCACAGTTATATATTAGCCCAGTGACAGACACAGTTATATATTAGCCCAGTGACAGACACAGTTATATATTAGCCCAGTGACAGTCACAGTTATATATATTAACCCAGGGACAGACACAGTTATATATTAGCCCAGTGACAAACACAGTTATATATTAACCCAGTGACAGTCACAGTTATATATATTAACCCAGGGACAGACACAGTTATATATATAAACCCAGGGACAGACACAGTTATATATTATCCCAGTGACACTCACAGTTATATATATTAACCCAGTGACAGTCACAGTTATATATTAACCCAGTGACACTCACAGTTATATATATTAACCCAGTGACACTCACAGTTATATATATTAAACCAGTGACACTCACAGTTATATATTAGCCCAGTGACAGTCACTGTTATATATATTAACCCAGTGACACTCACAGTTATATATTAGCCCAGTGACAGTCACAGTTATATATATTAACCCAGGGACAGACACAGTTATATATTAGCCCAGTGACAGACACAGTTATATTTTAACCCAGTGACAGTCACAGTTACATATATTAACCCAGGGACAGACACAGTTATATATTATCCCAGTGACACTCACAGTTATATATATTAACCCAGTGACAGTCACAGTTATATATTAACCCAGTGACACTCACAGTTATATATATTAACCCAGTGACAGTCACAGTTATATATTAGCCCAGTGACAGACACAGTTATATATTAGCCCAGTGACAGTCACAGTTATATATTAGCCCAGTGACAGTCACAGTTATATATATTAACCCAGCGACAATCACAGTTATATATTAGCCCAGTGACAGACACAGTTATATATTAGCCCAGTGACAGTCACAGTTATATATATTAACCCAGGGACAGACACAGTTATATATTAGCCCAGTGACAGACACAGTTATATATTAACCCAGTGACAGTCACAGTTATATATATTAACCCAGGGACAGACACAGTTATATATTATCCCAGTGACACTCACAGTTATATATATTAACCCAGTGACACTCACAGTTATATATTAACCCAGTGACACTCACAGTTATATATTAGACCAGTGACAGTCACTGTTATATATATTAACCCAGGGACAGTCACAGTTATATATTAACCCAGTGACAGTCACAGTTATATATTAACCCAGGGACAGTCACAGTTATATATTAACCCAGTAACAGTCACAGTTATATATATTAACCCAGTGACAGTCACAGTTATATATTAAACCAGAGACAGTCACAGTTATATATTAACCCAGTGACAGTCACAGTTATATATATTAACCCAGGGACAGTCACAGTTATATATTAACCCAGTGACAGTCACAGTTATATATATTAACACAGGGACAGTCACAGTTATATTTATTAACCCAGTGACAGTCACACTTATATATATTAACCCAGGGACAGTCACAGATATATATTAACCCAGAGACAGTCACAGTTATATATTAACCCAGTGACAGTCACAATTATATACTAACCCAGGGACAGTCACAGTTATATATTAACCCAGTAACAGTCACAGTTATATATTAACCCAGAGACAGTCACAGTTATATATTAACCCAGAGACAGTCACTGTTATATATATTAACCCAGTGACACTCACAGTTATATATTAGCCCAGTGACAGTCACAGTTATATATATTAACCCAGGGACAGACACAGTTATATATTAGCCCAGTGACAGACACAGTTATATTTTAACCCAGTGACAGTCACAGTTATATATATTAACCCAGGGACAGACACAGTTATATATTATCCCAGTGACACTCACAGTTATATATATTAACCCAGTGACAGTCACAGTTATATATTAACCCAGTGAGACTCACAGTTATATATATTAACCCAGCGACAATCACAGTTATATATTAGCCCAGTGACAGACACAGTTATATATTAGCCCAGTGACAGTCACAGTTATATATATTAACCCAGCGACAATCACAGTTATATATTAGCCCAGTGACAGACACAGTTATATATTAGCCCAGTGACAGTCACAGTTATATATATTAACCCAGGGACAGACACAGTTATATATTAGCCCAGTGACAGACACAGTTATATATTATCCCAGTGACACTCACAGTTATATATATTAACCCAGTGACACTCACAGTTATATATATTAACCCAGTGACACTCACAGTTATATATGAGCCCAGTGACAGTCACTGTTATATATATTAATCCAGTGACACTCACAGTTATATATTAGCCCAGGAACAGTCACAGTTATATATATTAACCCAGTGACACTCACAGTTATATATTAACCCAGTGACACTCACAGTTATATATTAGCCCAGTGACAGTCACTGTTATATATATTAACCCAGTGACACTCACAGTTATATATTAGCCCAGGAACAGTCACAGTTATATATATTAACCCAGGGACAGTTACGGTTATATATTAACCCAGTGACAGTCACAGTTATATTTATTAACCCAGTGACAGTCACAGTTATATATATTAACCCAGTGACACTCACAGTTATATATTAACCCAGGGACAGTCACAGTTATATATTAACCCAGAGACAGTCACAGTTATATATTAACTCAGTGACAGTCACAGTTATATATTAACCCAGTGACAGTCACAGTTATATATATTAACCCAGTGAAACTCACAGTTATATATATTAACCCAGTGACAGTCACAGTTATATATTAACCCAGTAACAGTCACAGTTATATATATTAACCCAGTGACAGTCACAGTTATATATTAACCCAGAGACAGTCACAGTTATATATTAACCCAGTGACATTCACAGTTATATATATTAACCCAGCGACAATCACAGTTATATATTAGCCCAGTGACAGACACAGTTATATATTAGCCCAGTCACAGTCACAGTTATATATTAGCCCAGTGACAGTCACAGTTATATATATTAACCCAGCGACAATCACAGTTGTATATTAGCCCAGTGACAGACACAGTTATATATTAGCCCAGTGACAGTCACAGTTATATATATTAACCCAGGGACAGACACAGTTATATATTAGCCCAGTGACAAACACAGTTATATATTAACCCAGTGACAGTCACAGTTATATATATTAACCCAGGGACAGACACAGTTATATATATAAACCCAGGGACAGACACAGTTATATATTATCCCAGTGACACTCACAGTTATATATATTAACCCAGTGACAGTCACAGTTATATATTAACCCAGTGACACTCACAGTTATATATATTAACCCAGTGACACTCACAGTTATATATATTAAACCAGTGACACTCACAGTTATATATTAGCCCAGTGACAGTCACTGTTATATATATTAACCCAGTGACACTCACAGTTATATATTAGCCCAGTGACAGTCACAGTTATATATATTAACCCAGGGACAGACACAGTTATATATTAGCCCAGTGACAGACACAGTTATATTTTAACCCAGTGACAGTCACAGTTACATATATTAACCCAGGGACAGACACAGTTATATATTATCCCAGTGACACTCACAGTTATATATATTAACCCAGTGACAGTCACAGTTATATATTAACCCAGTGACACTCACAGTTATATATATTAACCCAGTGACAATCACAGTTATATATTAGCCCAGTGACAGACACAGTTATATATTAGCCCAGTGACAGTCACAGTTATATATTAGCCCAGTGACAGTCACAGTTATATATATTAACCCAGTGACACTCACAGTTATATATGAGCCCAGTGACAGTCACAGTTATATATATTAACCCAGGGACAGACACAGTTATATATTAGCCCAGTGACAGACACAGTTGTATTTTAACCCAGTGACAGTCACAGTTATATATATATTAACCCAGGGACAGACACAGTTATATATTATCCCAGTGACACTCACAGTTATATATATTAACCCAGTGACAGTCACAGGTATATATTAACCCAGTGACACTCACAGTTATATATAATAACCCAGCGACAATCACAGTTATATATTAGCCCAGTGACAGACACAGTTATATATTAGCCCAGTGACAGTCACAGTTATATATTAGCCCAGTGACAGTCACAGTTATATATATTAACCCAGCGACAATCACAGTTATATATTAGCCCAGTGACAGACACAGTTATATATTAGCCCAGTGACAGTCACAGTTATATATATTAACCCAGGGACAGACACAGTTATATATTAGCCCAGTGACAGACACAGTTATATATTAACCCAGTGACAGTCACAGTTATATATATTAACCCAGGGACAGACACAGTTATATATTATCCCAGTGACACTCACAGTTATATATATTAACCCAGTGACACTCACAGTTATATATTAACCCAGTGACACTCACAGTTATATATTAGACCAGTGACAGTCACTGTTATATATATTAACCCAGGGACAGTCACAGTTATATATTAACCCAGTGACAGTCACAGTTATATATTAACCCAGGGACAGTCACAGTTATATATTAACCCAGTAACAGTCACAGTTATATATATTAACCCAGTGACAGTCACAGTTATATATTAAACCAGAGACAGTCACAGTTATATATTAACCCAGTGACAGTCACAGTTATATATATTAACCCAGGGACAGTCACAGTTATATATTAACCCAGTGACAGTCACAGTTATATATATTAACACAGGGACAGTCACAGTTATATTTATTAACCCAGTGACAGTCACAGTTATATATATTAACCCAGGGACAGTCACAGATATATATTAACCCAGAGACAGTCACAGTTATATATTAACCCAGTGACAGTCACAGTTAGAAATATTAACCCAGGGACAGTCACAGTTATATATTAACCCAGTGACAGTCACAGTTATATATATTAACCCAGTGACAGTCACAGTTATATATATTAGCCCAGTGACAGTCACAGTTATATATTAACCCAGTGACACTTACAGCAATATATTAGCCCAGTGATAGACACAGTTATATATTAGCCCAGTGACAGTCACAGTGATATATTAACCCAGTGACACTCACAGTTATATATATTAGCCCAGTGACCCTCACAGTTATATATATTAACCCAGTGACACTCACAGTTATATATTAGCCCAGGGACAGACACAGTTATATATTCACCCAGTGACAGTCACAGTTATATATATTAACCCACTGACACTCACAGTTATATATTAGCCCAGGGACACTCACAGTTATATATTAACCCAGTGACAGTCACAGTTATATATATTCACCCAGTGACAGTCACAGTTATATATTAGCCCAGTGACCCTCACAGGTATATATTAACCCAGTGACAGTCACAGTTATATATTAACCCAGTGACAGTCACAGTGATATATATTAACCCAGTGACAGTCACAGTTATATATTAACCCAGTGACAGTCACAGTTATATATATTAACCCAGCGACAATCACAGTTATATATTAGCCCAGTGACAGACACAGTTATATATTAGCCCAGTGACAGTCACAGTTACATATTAGCCCAGTGACAGTCACAGTTATATATATTAACCCAGCGACAATCACAGTTATATATTAGCCCAGTGACAGACACAGTTATATATTAGCCCAGTGACAGACACAGTTATATATTAGCCCAGTGACAGTCACAGTTATATATATTAACCCAGGGACAGACACAGTTATATATTAGCCCAGTGACAGACACAGTTATATATTAACCCAGTGACAGTCAGTTATATATATTAACCCAGGGACAGACACAGTTATGTATTATCCCAGTGACACTCACAATTATATATATTAACCCAGTGACAGTCACAGTTATATATTAACCCAGTGACAGTCACTGTTATATATTATCCCAGTGACACTCACAGTTATATATATTAACCCAGGGACAGACACAGTTATATATTATCCCAGTGACACTCACAGTTATATATATTAACCCAGGGACAGACACAGTTATATATTATCCCAGTGACCCTCACAGTTATATATATTAACCCAGTGACACTCACAGTTATATATTAGCCCAGTGACACTCACAGTTATATATTAAACCAGTGACACTCACAGTTATATATATTAAACCAGTGACACTCACAGTTATATATTAGCCCAGTGACAGTCACTGTTATATATATTAACCCAGTGACACTCACAGTTATATATTAGCCCAGTGACAGTCACAGTTATATATATTAACCCAGGGACAGACACAGTTATATATTAGCCCAGTGACAGACACAGTTATATTTTAACCCAGTGACAGTCACAGTTACATATATTAACCCAGGGACAGACACAGTTATATATTATCCCAGTGACACTCACAGTTATATATATTAACCCAGTGACAGTCACAGTTATATATTAACCCAGTGACACTCACAGTTATATATATTAACCCAGTGACAATCACAGTTATATATTAGCCCAGTGACAGACACAGTTATATATTAGCCCAGTGACAGTCACAGTTATATATTAGCCCAGTGACAGTCACAGTTATATATATTAACCCAGCGACAATCACAGTTATATATTAGCCCAGTGACAGACACAGTTATATATTAGCCCAGTGACAGTCACAGTTATATATATTAACCCAGGGACAGACACAGTTATATATTAGCCCAGTGACAGACACAGTTATATATTAACCCAGTGACAGTCACAGTTATATATATTAACCCAGGGACAGACACAGTTATATATTATCCCAGTGACACTCACAGTTATATATATTAACGCAGTGACACTCACAGTTATATATATTAACCCAGTGACACACACAGTTATATATTAGCCCAGTGACAGTCACTGTTATATATATTAACCCAGTGACACTCACAGTTATATATTAGCCCAGGAACAGTCACAGTTATATATATTAACCCAGTGACACTCACAGTTATATATTAACCCAGTGACACTCACAGTTATATATTAGCCCAGTGACAGTCACTGTTATATATATTAACCCAGTGACACTCACAGTTATATATTAGCCCAGGAACAGTCACAGTTATATATATTAACCCAGGGACTGTCACAGTTATATATTAACCCAGTGACAGTCACAGTTATATTTATTAACCCAGTGACAGTCACAGTTATATATATTAACCCAGTGACACTCACAGTTATATATTAACCCAGGGACAGTCACAGTTATATATTAACCCAGTAACAGTCACAGTTATATATATTAACCCAGTGACAGTCACAGTTATATATATTAACCCAGTGACACTCACAGTTATATATTAACCCAGTAACAGTCACAGTTATATATATTAACCCAGTGACAGTCACAGTTATATATTAACCCAGAGACAGTCACAGTTATATATTAACCCAGTGACAGTCACAATTATATACTAACCCAGGGACAGTCACAGTTATATATTAACCCAGTAACAGTCACAGTTATATATTAACCCAGAGACAGTCACAGTTATATATTAACCCAGAGACAGTCACTGTTATATATATTAACCCAGTGACACTCACAGTTATATATATTAACCCAGGGACAGACACAGTTATATATTAGCCCAGTGACAGACACAGTTATATTTTAACCCAGTGACAGTCACAGTTATATATATTAACCCAGGGACAGACACAGTTATATATTATCCCAGTGACACTCACAGTTATATATATTAACCCAGTGACAGTCACAGTTATATATTAACCCAGTGAGACTCACAGTTATATATATTAACCCAGCGACAATCACAGTTATATATTAGCCCAGTGACAGACACAGTTATATATTAGCCCAGTGACAGTCACAGTTATATATTAGCCCAGTGACAGTCACAGTTATATATATTAACCCAGCGACAATCACAGTTATATATTAGCCCAGTGACAGACACAGTTATATATTAGCACAGTGACAGTCACAGTTATATATATTAACCCAGGGACAGACACAGTTATATATTAGCCCAGTGACAGACACAGTTATATATTATCCCAGTGACACTCACAGTTATATATATTAACCCAGTGACACTCACAGTTATATATATTAACCCAGTGACACTCACAGTTATATATGAGCCCAGTGACAGTCTCTGTTATATATATTAATCCAGTGACACTCACAGTTATATATTAGCCCAGGAACAGTCACAGTTATATATATTAACCCAGTGACACTCACAGTTATATATATTAACCCAGTGACACTCACAGTTATATATGAGCCCAGTGACAGTCTCTGTTATATATATTAATCCAGTGACACTCACAGTTATATATTAGCCCAGTGACAGTCACAGTTATATATTAGCCCAGTGACAGTCACAGTTATATATATTAACCCAGCGACAATCACAGTTATATATTAGCCCAGTGACAGACACAGTTATATATTAGCCCAGTGACAGTCACAGTTATATATATTAACCCAGGGACAGACACAGTTATATATTAGCCCAGTGACAGACACAGTTATATATTAACCCAGTGACAGTCACAGTTATATATATTAACCCAGGGACAGACACAGTTATATATTATCCCAGTGACACTCACAGTTATATATATTAACCCAGTGACACTCACAGTTATATATTAACCCAGTGACACTCACAGTTATATATTAGACCAGTGACAGTCACTGTTATATATATTAACCCAGGGACAGTCACAGTTATATATTAACCCAGTGACAGTCACAGTTATATATTAACCCAGGGACAGTCACAGTTATATATTAACCCAGTAACAGTCACAGTTATATATATTAACCCAGTGACAGTCACAGTTATATATTAAACCAGAGACAGTCACAGTTATATATTAACCCAGTGACAGTCACAGTTATATATATTAACCCAGGGACAGTCACAGTTATATATTAACCCAGTGACAGTCACAGTTATATATATTAACACAGGGACAGTCACAGTTATATTTATTAACCCAGTGACAGTCACAGTTATATATATTAACCCAGGGACAGTCACAGATATATATTAACCCAGAGACAGTCACAGTTATATATTAACCCAGTGACAGTCACAGTTAGAAATATTAACCCAGGGACAGTCACAGTTATATATTAACCCAGTGACAGTCACAGTTATATATATTAACCCAGTGACAGTCACAGTTATATATATTAGCCCAGTGACAGTCACAGTTATATATTAACCCAGTGACACTTACAGCAATATATTAGCCCAGTGATAGACACAGTTATATATTAGCCCAGTGACAGTCACAGTGATATATTAACCCAGTGACACTCACAGTTTTATATATTAGCCCAGTGACCCTCACAGTTATATATATTAACCCAGTGACACTCACAGTTATATATTAGCCCAGGGACAGACACAGTTATATATTCACCCAGTGACAGTCACAGTTATATATATTAACCCACTGACACTCACAGTTATATATTAGCCCAGGGACACTCACAGTTATATATTAACCCAGTGACAGTCACAGTTATATATATTCACCCAGTGACAGTCACAGTTATATATTAGCCCAGTGACCCTCACAGGTATATATTAACCCAGTGACAGTCACAGTTATATATTAACCCAGTGACAGTCACAGTGATATATATTAACCCAGTGACAGTCACAGTTATATATTAACCCAGTGACAGTCACAGTTATATATATTAACCCAGCGACAATCACAGTTATATATTAGCCCAGTGACAGACACAGTTATATATTAGCCCAGTGACAGTCACAGTTACATATTAGCCCAGTGACAGTCACAGTTATATATATTAACCCAGCGACAATCACAGTTATATATTAGCCCAGTGACAGACACAGTTATATATTAGCCCAGTGACAGACACAGTTATATATTAGCCCAGTGACAGTCACAGTTATATATATTAACCCAGGGACAGACACAGTTATATATTAGCCCAGTGACAGACACAGTTATATATTAACCCAGTGACAGTCAGTTATATATATTAACCCAGGGACAGACACAGTTATATATTATCCCAGTGACACTCACAATTATATATATTAACCCAGTGACAGTCACAGTTATATATTAACCCAGTGACAGTCACTGTTATATATTATCCCAGTGACACTCACAGTTATATATATTAACCCAGGGACAGACACAGTTATATATTATCCCAGTGACACTCACAGTTATATATATTAACCCAGGGACAGACACAGTTATATATTATCCCAGTGACCCTCACAGTTATATATATTAACCCAGTGACACTCACAGTTATATATTAGCCCAGTGACACTCACAGTTATATATTAAACCAGTGACACTCACAGTTATATATATTAAACCAGTGACACTCACAGTTATATATTAGCCCAGTGACAGTCACTGTTATATATATTAACCCAGTGACACTCACAGTTATATATTAGCCCAGTGACAGTCACAGTTATATATATTAACCCAGGGACAGACACAGTTATATATTAGCCCAGTGACAGACACAGTTATATTTTAACCCAGTGACAGTCACAGTTACATATATTAACCCAGGGACAGACACAGTTATATATTATCCCAGTGACACTCACAGTTATATATATTAACCCAGTGACAGTCACAGTTATATATTAACCCAGTGACACTCACAGTTATATATATTAACCCAGTGACAATCACAGTTATATATTAGCCCAGTGACAGACACAGTTATATATTAGCCCAGTGACAGTCACAGTTATATATTAGCCCAGTGACAGTCACAGTTATATATATTAACCCAGCGACAATCACAGTTATATATTAGCCCAGTGACAGACACAGTTATATATTAGCCCAGTGACAGTCACAGTTATATATATTAACCCAGGGACAGACACAGTTATATATTAGCCCAGTGACAGACACAGTTATATATTAACCCAGTGACAGTCACAGTTATATATATTAACCCAGGGACAGACACAGTTATATATTATCCCAGTGACACTCACAGTTATATATATTAACGCAGTGACACTCACAGTTATATATATTAACCCAGTGACACACACAGTTATATATTAGCCCAGTGACAGTCACTGTTATATATATTAACCCAGTGACACTCACAGTTATATATTAGCCCAGGAACAGTCACAGTTATATATATTAACCCAGTGACACTCACAGTTATATATTAACCCAGTGACACTCACAGTTATATATTAGCCCAGTGACAGTCACTGTTATATATATTAACCCAGTGACACTCACAGTTATATATTAGCCCAGGAACAGTCACAGTTATATATATTAACCCAGGGACTGTCACAGTTATATATTAACCCAGTGACAGTCACAGTTATATTTATTAACCCAGTGACAGTCACAGTTATATATATTAACCCAGTGACACTCACAGTTATATATTAACCCAGGGACAGTCACAGTTATATATTAACCCAGTAACAGTCACAGTTATATATATTAACCCAGTGACAGTCACAGTTATATATATTAACCCAGTGACACTCACAGTTATATATTAACCCAGTAACAGTCACAGTTATATATATTAACCCAGTGACAGTCACAGTTATATATTAACCCAGAGACAGTCACAGTTATATATTAACCCAGTGACAGTCACAATTATATACTAACCCAGGGACAGTCACAGTTATATATTAACCCAGTAACAGTCACAGTTATATATTAACCCAGAGACAGTCACAGTTATATATTAACCCAGAGACAGTCACTGTTATATATATTAACCCAGTGACACTCACAGTTATATATATTAACCCAGGGACAGACACAGTTATATATTAGCCCAGTGACAGACACAGTTATATTTTAACCCAGTGACAGTCACAGTTATATATATTAACCCAGGGACAGACACAGTTATATATTATCCCAGTGACACTCACAGTTATATATATTAACCCAGTGACAGTCACAGTTATATATTAACCCAGTGAGACTCACAGTTATATATATTAACCCAGCGACAATCACAGTTATATATTAGCCCAGTGACAGACACAGTTATATATTAGCCCAGTGACAGTCACAGTTATATATTAGCCCAGTGACAGTCACAGTTATATATATTAACCCAGCGACAATCACAGTTATATATTAGCCCAGTGACAGACACAGTTATATATTAGCACAGTGACAGTCACAGTTATATATATTAACCCAGGGACAGACACAGTTATATATTAGCCCAGTGACAGACACAGTTATATATTATCCCAGTGACACTCACAGTTATATATATTAACCCAGTGACACTCACAGTTATATATATTAACCCAGTGACACTCACAGTTATATATGAGCCCAGTGACAGTCTCTGTTATATATATTAATCCAGTGACACTCACAGTTATATATTAGCCCAGGAACAGTCACAGTTATATATATTAACCCAGTGACACTCACAGTTATATATTAACCCAGTGACACTCACAGTTATATATTAGCCCAGTGACAGTCACTGTTATATATATTAACCCAGTGACACTCACAGTTATATATTAGCCCAGGAACAGTCACAGTTATATATATTAACCCAGGGACAGTTACGGTTATATATTAACCCAGTGACAGTCACAGTTATATTTATTAACCCAGTGACAGTCACAGTTATATATATTAACCCAGTGACACTCACAGTTATATATTAACCCAGGGACAGTCACAGTTATATATTAACCCAGTAACAGTCACAGTTATATATTAACTCAGTGACAGTCACAGTTATATATTAACCCAGTGACAGTCACAGTTATATTTATTAACCCAGTGACAGTCACAGTTATATATTAACCCAGTGACAGTCACAGTTATATATATTAACCCAGTGAAACTCACAGTTATATATATTAACCCAGTGACAGTCACAGTTATATATTAACCCAGTAACAGTCACAGTTATATATATTAACCCAGTGACAGTCACAGTTATATATTAACCCAGTGACAGTCACAGTTATATATATTAACCCAGCGACAATCACAGTTATATATTAGCCCAGTGACAGACACAGTTATATATTAGCCCAGTCACAGTCACAGTTATATATTAGCCCAGTGACAGTCACAGTTATATATATTAACCCAGCGACAATCACAGTTATATATTAGCCCAGTGACAGACACAGTTATATATTAGCCCAGTGACAGACACAGTTATATATTAGCCCAGTGACAGTCACAGTTATATATATTAACCCAGGGACAGACACAGTTATATATTAGCCCAGTGACAAACACAGTTATATATTAACCCAGTGACAGTCACAGTTATATATATTAACCCAGGGACAGACACAGTTATATATATAAACCCAGGGACAGACACAGTTATATATTATCCCAGTGACACTCACAGTTATATATATTAACCCAGTGACAGTCACAGTTATATATTAACCCAGTGACACTCACAGTTATATATATTAACCCAGTGACACTCACAGTTATATATATTAAACCAGTGACACTCACAGTTATATATATTAGCCCAGTGACAGTCACTGTTATATATATTAACCCAGTGACACTCACAGTTATATATGAGCCCAGTGACAGTCACAGTTATATATATTAACCCAGGGACAGACACAGTTATATATTAGCCCAGTGACAGACACAGTTATATTTTAACCCAGTGACAGTCACAGTTACATATATTAACCCAGGGACAGACACAGTTATATATTATCCCAGTGACACTCACAGTTATATATATTAACCCAGTGACAGTCACAGTTATATATTAACCCAGTGACACTCACAGTTATATATATTAACCCAGTGACAATCACCGTTATATATTAGCCCAGTGACAGACACAGTTATATATTAGCCCAGTGACAGTCACAGTTATATATTAGCCCAGTGACAGTCACAGTTATATATATTAACCCAGCGACAATCACAGTTATATATTAGCCCAGTGACAGACACAGTTATATATTAGCCCAGTGACAGTCACAGTTATATATATTAACCCAGGGACAGACACAGTTATATATTAGCCCAGTGACAGACACAGTTATATATAAACCCAGTGACAGTCACAGTTATATATATTAACCCAGGGACAGACACAGTTATATATTATCCCAGTGACACTCACAGTTATATATATTAACCCAGTGACACACACAGTTATATATTAGCCCAGTGACAGTCACTGTTATATATATTAACCCAGTGACACTCACAGTTATATATTAGCCCAGGAACAGTCACAGTTATATATATTAACCCAGTGACACTCACAGTTATATATTAACCCAGTGACACTCACAGTTATATATTAGCCCAGTGACAGTCACTGTTATATATATTAACCCAGTGACACTCACAGTTATATATTAGCCCAGGAACAGTCACAGTTATATATATTAACCCAGGGACTGTCACAGTTATATATTAACCCAGTGACAGTCACAGTTATATTTATTAACCCAGTGACAGTCACAGTTATATATATTAACCCAGTGACACTCACAGTTATATATTAACCCAGGGACAGTCACAGTTATATATTAACCCAGTAACAGTCACAGTTATATATATTAACCCAGTGACAGTCACAGTTATATATATTAACCCAGTGACACTCACAGTTATATATTAACCCAGTAACAGTCACAGTTATATATTAACCCAGTGACAGTCACAGTTATATATTAACCCAGAGACAGTCACAGTTATATATTAACCCAGTGACAGTCACAGTTATATATTAACCCAGGGACAGACACAGTTATATATTAGCCCAGTGACAGACACAGTTATATATATTAACCCAGGTACAGACACAGTTATATATTATCCCAGTGACACTCACAGTTATATATATTAACCCAGTGACAGTCACAGTTATATATTAACCCAGTAACAGTCACAGTTATATATTAACCCAGGGACAGACACAGGTATATATTAGCCCAGTGACAGACACAGTTATATTTTAACCCAGTGACAGTCACAGTTATATATATTAACCCAGGGACAGACACAGTTATATATTATCCCAGTGACACTCACAGTTATATATATTAACCCAGTGACAGTCACAGTTATATATTAACCCAGTGACACTCACAGTTATATATATTAACCCAGCGACAATCACAGTTATATATTAGCCCAGTGACAGACACAGTTATATATTAGCCCAGTGACAGTCACAGTTATATATTAGCCCAGTGACAGACACAGTTATATATTATCCCAGTGACACTCACAGTTATATATTAGCCCAGTGACAGTCACTGTTATATATATTAACCCAGTGACACTCACAGTTATATATTAGCACAGGAACAGTCACAGTTATATATATTTACCCAGTGACACTCACAGTTATATATTAACCCAGTGACACTCACAGTTATATATTAGCCCAGTGACAGTCACTGTTATATATATTAACCCAGTGACACTCACAGTTATATATTAGCCCAGGAACAGTCACAGTTATATATATTAAACCAGGGACAGTCACGGTTATATATTAACCCAGTGACAGTCACAGTTATATTTATTAACCCAGTGACAGTCACAGTTATATATATTAACCCAGGGACAGTCACAGTTATATATTAACCCAGAGACAGTCACAGTTATATATTAACTCAGTGACAGTCACAGTTATATATTAACCCAGTGACAGTCACAGTTATATTTATTAACCCAGTGACAGTCACAGTTATATATTAACCCAGTGACACTCACAGTTATATATATTAACCCAGTGACAGTCACAGTTATATATTAACCCAGTAACAGTCACAGTTATATATATTAACCCAGTGACAGTCACAGTTATATATTAACCCAGAGACAGTCACAGTTATATATTAACCCAGTGACAGTCACAGTTATATATATTAACGAAGGGACAGTCACAGTTATATATTAACCCAGTGACAGTCACAGTTATATATATTAACCCAGCGACAATCACAGTTATATATTAGCCCAGTGACAGACACAGTTATATATTAGCCCAGTGACAGTCACAGTTATATATATTAACCCAGGGACGGACATAGTTATATATTAGCACAGTGACAGACACAGTTATATATTAACCCAGTGACAGTCACAGTTATATATATTAACCCAGGGACAGACACAGTTATATATTATCCCAGTGACACTCACAGTTATATATATTAACCCAGTGACACACACAGTTATATATTAGCCCAGTGACAGTCACTGTTATATATATTAACCCAGTGACACTCACAGTTATATATTAGCCCAGGAACAGTCACAGTTATATATATTAACCCAGCGACACTCACAGTTATATATTAACCCAGTGACACTCACAGTTATATATTAGCCCAGTGACAGTCACTGTTATATATATTAACCCAGTGACACTCCCAGTTATATATTAGCCCAGGAACAGTCACAGTTATATATATTAACCCAGGGACTGTCACAGTTATATATTAACCCAGTGACAGTCACAGTTATATTTATTAACCCAGTGACAGTCACAGTTATATATATTAACCCAGTGACACTCACAGTTATATATTAACCCAAGGACAGTCACAGTTATATATTAACCCAGTAACAGTCACAGTTATATATATTAACCCAGTGACAGTCACAGTTATATATATTAACCCAGTGACACTCACAGTTATATATTAACCCAGTAACAGTCACAGTTATATATTAACCCAGTGACAGTCACAGTTATATATTAACCCAGAGACAGTCACAGTTATATATTAACCCAGTGACAGTCACAGTTATATATTAGCCCAGGGACAGACACAGTTATATATTAGCCCAGTGACAGACACAGTTATATATATTAACCCAGGGACAGACACAGTTATATATTATCCCAGTGACACTCACAGTTATATATATTAACCCAGTGACAGTCACAGTTATATATTAACCCAGTAACAGTCACAGTTATATATTAACCCAGGGACAGACACAGGTATATATTAGCCCAGTGACAGACACAGTTATATTTTAACCCAGTGACAGTCACAGTTATATATATTAACCCAGGGACAGACACAGTTATATATTATCCCAGTGACACTCACAGTTATATATATTAACCCAGTGACAGTCACAGTTATATATTAACCCAGTGACACTCACAGTTATATATATTAACCCAGCGACAATCACAGTTATATATTAGCCCAGTGACAGACACAGTTATATACTAGCCCAGTGACAGTCACAGTTATATATTAGCCCAGTGACAGACACAGTTATATATTATCCCAGTGACACTCACAGTTATATATTAGCCCAGTGACAGTCACTGTTATATATATTATCCCAGTGACACTCACAGTTATATATTAGCCCAGGAACAGTCACAGTTATATATATTAACCCAGTGACACTCACAGTTATATATTAACCCAGTGACACTCACAGTTATATATTAGCCCAGTGACAGTCACTGTTATATATATTAACCCAGTGACACTCACAGTTATATATTAGCCCAGGAACAGTCACAGTTATATATATTAAACCAGGGACAGTCACGGTTATATATTAACCCAGTGACAGTCACAGTTATATTTATTAACCCAGTGACAGTCACAGTTATATATATTAACCCAGGGACAGTCACAGTTATATATTAACCCAGAGACAGTCACAGTTATATATTAACTCAGTGACAGTCACAGTTATATATTAACCCAGTGACAGTCACAGTTATATTTATTAACCCAGTGACAGTCACAGTTATATATTAACCCAGTGACACTCACAGTTATATATATTAACCCAGTGACAGTCACAGTTATATATTAACCCAGTAACAGTCACAGTTATATATATTAACCCAGTGACAGTCACAGTTATATATTAACCCAGAGACAGTCACAGTTATATATTAACCCAGTGACAGTCACAGTTATATATATTAACGAAGGGACAGTCACAGTTATATATTAACCCAGTGACAGTCACAGTTATATATATTAACCCAGCGACAATCACAGTTATATATTAGCCCAGTGACAGACACAGTTATATATTAGCCCAGTGACAGTCACAGTTATATATATTAACCCAGGGACGGACATAGTTATATATTAGCCCAGTGACAGACACAGTTATATATTAACCCAGTGACAGTCACAGTTATATATATTAACCCAGGGACAGACACAGTTATATATTATCCCAGTGACACTCACAGTTATATATATTAACCCAGTGACACACACAGTTATATATTAGCCCAGTGACAGTCACTGTTATATATATTAACCCAGTGACACTCACAGTTATATATTAGCCCAGGAACAGTCACAGTTATATATATTAACCCAGCGACACTCACAGTTATATATTAACCCAGTGACACTCACAGTTATATATTAGCCCAGTGACAGTCACTGTTATATATATTAACCCAGTGACACTCCCAGTTATATATTAGCCCAGGAACAGTCACAGTTATATATATTAACCCAGGGACTGTCACAGTTATATATTAACCCAGTGACAGTCACAGTTATATATATTAACCCAGTGACACTCACAGTTATATATTAACCCAAGGACAGTCACAGTTATATATTAACCCAGTAACAGTCACAGTTATATATATTAACCCAGTGACAGTCACAGTTATATATATTAACCCAGTGACACTCACAGTTATATATTAACCCAGTGACAGTCACAGTTATATATTAACCCAGAGACAGTCACAGTTATATATTAACCCAGTGACAGTCACAGTTATATATTAACCCAGGGACAGACACAGTTATATATTAGCCCAGTGACAGACACAGTTATATTTTAACCCAGTGACAGTCACAGTTATATATATTAACCCAGGGACAGACACAGTTATATATTATCCCAGTGACACTCACAGTTATATATATTAACCCAGTGACAGTCACAGTTATATATTAACCCAGTAACAGTCACAGTTATATATTAACCCAGGGACAGACACAGTTATATATTAGCCCAGTGACAGACACAGGTATATTTTACCCCAGTGACAGTCACAGTTATATATATTAACCCAGGGACAGACACAGTTATATATTATCCCAGTGACACTCACAGTTATATATATTAACCCAGTGACAGTCACAGTTATATATTAACCCAGTGACACTCACAGTTATATATATTAACCCAGCGACAATCACTGTTATATATTAGCCCAGTGACAGACACAGTTATATATTAGCCCAGTGACAGTCACAGTTATATATTAGCCCAGTGACAGTCACAGTTATATATATTAACCCAGCGACAATCACAGTTATATATTAGCCCAGTGACAGACACAGTTATATATTAGCCCAGTGACAGTCACAGTTATATATATTAACCCAGGGACAGACACAGTTATATATTAGCCCAGTGACAGACACAGTTATATATTATCCCAGTGACACTCACAGTTATATATATTAACCCAGTGACACTCACAGTTATATATATTAACCCAGTGACACTCACAGTTATATATTAGCCCAGTGACAGTCACTGTTATATATATTAACCCAGGGACACTCTCAGTTATATATTAGCCCAGGAACAGTCACAGTTATATATATTAACCCAGTGACACTCACAGTTATATATTAACCCAGTGACACTCACAGTTATATATTAGCCCAGTGACAGTCACTGTTATATATATTAACCCAGTGACACTCACAGTTATACATTAGCCCAGGAACAGTCACAGTTATATATATTAACCCAGGGACAGTCACGGTTATATATTAACCCCCGTGACAGTCACAGTTATATTTATTAACCCAGTGAGAGTCACAGTTATATATATTAACCCAGTGACACTCACAGTTATATATTAACCCAGGGACAGTCACAGTTATATATTAACCCAGAGACAGTCACAGTTATATATTAACTCAGTGACAATCACAGTTATATATTAACCCAGTGACAGTCACAGTTATATTTATTAACCCAGTGACAGTCACAGTTATATATTAACCCAGTAACAGTCACAGTTATATATATTAACCCAGTGACAGTCACAGTTATATATTAACCCAGAGACAGTCACAGTTATATATTAACCCAGTGACAGTCACAGTTATATATATTAACCCAGGGACAGTCACAGTTATATATTAACCCAGTGACAGTCACATTTATATATATTAACCCAGTGACAGTCACAGTTATATATTAACCCAGTGACACTTACAGCTATATATTAGCCCAGTGATAGACACAGTTATATATTAGCCCAGTGACAGTCACAGTGATATATTAACCCAGTGACACTCACAGTTAAATATATTAGCCCAGTGACCCTCACAGTTATATATATTAACCCAGTGACACTCACAGTTTTATATTAACCCAGGGACAGACACAGTTATATATTCACCCAGTGACAGTCACAGTTATATATATTAACCCAGTGACACTCACAGTTATATATTAGCCCAGGGACAGTCACAGTTATATATATTAACCCAGGGACAGACACAGTTATATATTAGCCCAGTGACAGACACAGTTATATATTAACCCAGTGACAGTCACAGTTATATATATTAACCCAGGGACAGACACAGTTATATATTATCCCAGTGACACTCACAGTTATATATATTAACCCAGTGACAGTCACAGTTATATATTAACCCAGTGACACTCACAGTTATATATATTAACCCAGTGACACTCACAGTTATATATATTAAACCAGTGACACTCACAGTTATATATTAGCCCAGTGACAGTCACTGTTATATATATTAACCCACTGACACTCACAGTTATATATTAGCCCAGTGACAGTCACAGTTATATATATTAACCCAGGGACAGACACAGTTATATATTAGCCCAGTGACAGACACAGTTATATTTTAACCCAGTGACAGTCACAGTTATATATATTAACCCAGGGACAGACACAGTTATATATTATCCCAGTGACACTCACAGTTATATATATTAACCCAGTGACAGTCACAGTTATATATTAACCCAGTGACACTCACAGTTATATATATTAACCCAGCGACAATCACAGTTATATATTATCCCAGTGACACTCACAGTTATATATATTAACCCAGTGACAGTCACAGTTATATATTAACCCAGTAACAGTCACAGTTATATATTAACCCAGGGACAGACACAGTTATATATTAGCCCAGTGACAGACACAGGTATATTTTAACCCAGTGACAGTCACAGTTATATATATTAACCCAGGGACAGACACAGTTATATATTATCCCAGTGACACTCACAGTTATATATATTAACCCAGTGACAGTCACAGTTATATATTAACCCAGTGACACTCACAGTTATATATATTAACCCAGCGACAATCACAGTTATATATTAGCCCAGTGACAGACACAGTTATATATTAGCCCAGTGACAGTCACAGTTATATATTAGCCCAGTGACAGTCACAGTTATATATATTAACCCAGCGACAATCACAGTTATATATTAGCCCAGTGACAGACACAGTTATATATTAGCCCAGTGACAGTCACAGTTATATATATTAACCCAGGGACAGACACAGTTATATATTAGCCCAGTGACAGACACAGTTATATATTATCCCAGTGACACTCACAGTTATATATATTAACCCAGTGACACTCACAGTTATATATATTAACCCAGTGACACTCACAGTTATATATTAGCCCAGTGACAGTCACTGTTATATATATTAACCCAGGGACACTCACAGTTATATATTAGCCCAGGAACAGTCACAGTTATATATATTAACCCAGTGACACTCACAGTTATATATTAACCCAGTGACACTCACAGTTATATATTAGCCCAGTGACAGTCACTGTTATATATATTAACCCAGTGACACTCACAGTTATATATTAGCCCAGGAACAGTCACAGTTATATATATTAACCCAGGGACAGTCACGGTTATATATTAACCCCCGTGACAGTCACAGTTATATTTATTAACCCAGTGAGAGTCACAGTTATATATATTAACCCAGTGACACTCACAGTTATATATTAACCCAGGGACAGTCACAGTTATATATTAACCCAGAGACAGTCACAGTTATATATTAACTCAGTGACAATCACAGTTATATATTAACCCAGTGACAGTCACAGTTATATTTATTAACCCAGTGACAGTCACAGTTATATATTAACCCAGTAACAGTCACAGTTATATATATTAACCCAGTGACAGTCACAGTTATATATTAACCCAGAGACAGTCACAGTTATATATTAACCCAGTGACAGTCACAGTTATATATATTAACCCAGGGACAGTCACAGTTATATATTAACCCAGTGACAGTCACATTTATATATATTAACCCAGTGACAGTCACAGTTATATATTAACCCAGTGACACTTACAGCTATATATTAGCCCAGTGATAGACACAGTTATATATTAGCCCAGTGACAGTCACAGTGATATATTAACCCAGTGACACTCACAGTTAAATATATTAGCCCAGTGACCCTCACAGTTATATATATTAACCCAGTGACACTCACAGTTTTATATTAACCCAGGGACAGACACAGTTATATATTCACCCAGTGACAGTCACAGTTATATATATTAACCCAGTGACACTCACAGTTATATATTAGCCCAGGGACAGTCACAGTTATATATATTAACCCAGGGACAGACACAGTTATATATTAGCCCAGTGACAGACACAGTTATATATTAACCCAGTGACAGTCACAGTTATATATATTAACCCAGGGACAGACACAGTTATATATTATCCCAGTGACACTCACAGTTATATATATTAACCCAGTGACAGTCACAGTTATATATTAACCCAGTGACACTCACAGTTATATATATTAACCCAGTGACACTCACAGTTATATATATTAAACCAGTGACACTCACAGTTATATATTAGCCCAGTGACAGTCACTGTTATATATATTAACCCAGTGACACTCACAGTTATATATTAGCCCAGTGACAGTCACAGTTATATATATTAACCCAGGGACAGACACAGTTATATATTAGCCCAGTGACAGACACAGTTATATTTTAACCCAGTGACAGTCACAGTTATATATATTAACCCAGGGACAGACACAGTTATATATTATCCCAGTGACACTCACAGTTATATATATTAACCCAGTGACAGTCACAGTTATATATTAACCCAGTGACAGACACAGTTATATATTAGCCCAGTGACAGTCACAGTTATATATATTAAACCAGTGACACTCACAGTTATATATTAGCCCAGTGACAGTCACAGTTATATATATTAACCCAGCGACAATCACAGTTATATATTAGCCCAGTGACAGACACAGTTATATATTAGCCCAGTGACAGTCACAGTTATATATATTAACCCAGGGACAGACACAGTTATATATTAGCCCAGTGACAGTCACAGTTATATATTAACCCAGTGACAGTCACAGTTATATATATTAACCCAGGGACAGACACAGTTATATATTATCCCAGTGACACTCACAGTTATATATATTAACCCAGTGACAGTCACAGTTATATATTAACCCAGTGACAGACACAGTTATATATTAGCCCAGTGACAGTCACAGTTATATATATTAAACCAGTGACACTCACAGTTATATATTAGCCCAGTGACAGTCACTGTTATATATATTAACCCAGCGACAATCACAGTTATATATTAGCCCAGTGACAGACACAGTTATATATTAGCCCAGTGACAGTCACAGTTATATATTAGCCCAGTGACAGTCACAGTTATATATATTAACCCAGCGACAATCACAGTTATATATTAGCCCAGTGACAGACACAGTTATATATTAGCCCAGTGACAGTCACAGTTATATATATTAACCCAGGGACAGACACAGTTATATATTAGCCCAGTGACAGTCACAGTTATATATTAACCCAGTGACAGTCACAGTTATATATATTAACCCAGGGACAGACACAGTTATATATTATCCCAGTGACACTCACAGTTATATATATTAACCCAGTGACACTCACAGTTATATATTAGCCCAGTGACAGTCACTGTTATATATATTAACCCAGTGACACTCACAGTTATATATTAGCCCAGGAACAGTGACAGTTATATATATTAACCCAATGACACTCACAGTTATATATTAACCCAGTGACAGTCACAGTTATATTTATTAACCCAGTGACAGTCACAGTTATATATATTAACCCAGTGACACTCACAGTTATATGTTAACCCAGGGACAGTCGCAGTTATATATGAACCCAGTAACAGTCACAGTTATATATATTAACCCAGTGACAGTCACAGTTATATATTAACCCAGAGACAGTCACAGTTATATATTAACCCTGTGACAGTCACAGTTATATATTAAGACAGTGACACTTACAGCTATATATTAGCCCAGTGATAGACACAGTTATATATTAGCCCAGTGACAGTCACAGTGATATATTAACCCAGTGACACTCACAGTTATATATATTAACCCAGGGACAGACACAGTTATATATTAACCCAGTGACACTCACAGTTATATATATTAGCCCAGTGACCCTCACAGTTATATATATTAACCCAGTGACACTCACAGTTATATATTAGCCCAGGGACAGACACAGTTATATATTCACCCAGTGACAGTCACAGTTATATATATTAACCCAGTGACACTCACAGTTATATATTAGCCCAGGGACAGTCACAGTTATATATTAACCCAGTGACAGTCACAGTTATATATATTAACCCAGTGACACTCACAGTTATATATTAGCCCAGGGACAGACACAGTTATATATTCACCCAGTGACAGTCATAGTTATATATATTAACCCAGTGACACTCACAGTTATATATTAGCCCAGGGACAGTCACAGTTATATATTAACCCAGTGACAGTCACAGTTATATATATTAACCCAGTGACACTCACAGTTATATATATTAACCCAGTGACACTCACAGTTATATATATTAACCCAGTGACACTCACAGTTATATATTAGCCCAGTGACAGTCACTGTTATATATATTAACCCAGGGACACTCACAGTTATATATTAGCCCAGGAACAGTCACAGTTATATATATTAACCCAGTGACACTCACAGTTATATATTAACCCAGTGACACTCACAGTTATATATTAGCCCAGTGACAGTCACTGTTATATATATTAACCCAGTGACACTCACAGTTATATATTAGCCCAGGAACAGTCACAGTTATATATATTAACCCAGGGACAGTCACGGTTATATATTAACCCCCGTGACAGTCACAGTTATATTTATTAACCCAGTGAGAGTCACAGTTATATATATTAACCCAGTGACACTCACAGTTATATATTAACCCAGGGACAGTCACAGTTATATATTAACCCAGTGACAGTCACAGTTATATTTATTAACCCAGTGACAGTCACAGTTATATATTAACCCAGTAACAGTCACAGTTATATATATTAACCCAGTGACAGTCACAGTTATATATTAACCCAGAGACAGTCACAGTTATATATTAACCCAGTGACAGTCACAGTTATATATATGAACCCAGGGACAGTCACAGTTATATATTAACCCAGTGACAGTCACATTTATATATATTAACCCAGTGACAGTCACAGTTATATATTAACCCAGTGACACTTACAGCTATATATTAGCCCAGTGATAGACACAGTTATATATTAGCCCAGTGACAGTCACAGTGATATATTAACCCAGTGACACTCACAGTTAAATATATTAGCCCAGTGACCCTCACAGTTATATATATTAACCCAGTGACACTCACAGTTTTATATTAACCCAGGGACAGACACAGTTATATATTCACCCAGTGACAGTCACAGTTATATATATTAACCCAGTGACACTCACACTTATATATTAGCCCAGGGACAGTCACAGTTATATATATTAACCCAGGGACAGACACAGTTATATATTAGCCCAGTGACAGACACAGTTATATATTAACCCAGTGACAGTCACAGTTATATATATTAACCCAGGGACAGACACAGTTATATATTATCCCAGTGACACTCACAGTTATATATATTAACCCAGTGACAGTCACAGTTATATATTAACCCAGTGACACTCACAGTTATATATATTAACCCAGTGACACTCACAGTTATATATATTAAACCAGTGACACTCACAGTTATATATTAGCCCAGTGACAGTCACTGTTATATATATTAACCCAGTGACACTCACAGTTATATATTAGCCCAGTGACAGTCACAGTTATATATATTAACCCAGGGACAGACACAGTTATATATTAGCCCAGTGACAGACACAGTTATATTTTAACCCAGTGACAGTCACAGTTATATATATTAACCCAGGGACAGACACAGTTATATATTATCCCAGTGACACTCACAGTTATATATATTAACCCAGTGACAGTCACAGTTATATATTAACCCAGTGACAGACACAGTTATATATTAGCCCAGTGACAGTCACAGTTATATATATTAAACCAGTGACACTCACAGTTATATATTAGCCCAGTGACAGTCACAGTTATATATATTAACCCAGCGACAATCACAGTTATATATTAGCCCAGTGACAGACACAGTTATATATTAGCCCAGTGACAGTCACAGTTATATATATTAACCCAGGGACAGACACAGTTATATATTAGCCCAGTGACAGTCACAGTTATATATTAACCCAGTGACAGTCACAGTTATATATATTAACCCAGGGACAGACACAGTTATATATTATCCCAGTGACACTCACAGTTATATATATTAACCCAGTGACAGTCACAGTTATATATTAACCCAGTGACAGACACAGTTATATATTAGCCCAGTGACAGTCACAGTTATATATATTAAACCAGTGACACTCACAGTTATATATTAGCCCAGTGACAGTCACTGTTATATATATTAACCCAGCGACAATCACAGTTATATATTAGCCCAGTGACAGACACAGTTATATATTAGCCCAGTGACAGTCACAGTTATATATTAGCCCAGTGACAGTCACAGTTATATATATTAACCCAGCGACAATCACAGTTATATATTAGCCCAGTGACAGACACAGTTATATATTAGCCCAGTGACAGTCACAGTTATATATATTAACCCAGGGACAGACACAGTTATATATTAGCCCAGTGACAGTCACAGTTATATATTAACCCAGTGACAGTCACAGTTATATATATTAACCCAGGGACAGACACAGTTATATATTATCCCAGTGACACTCACAGTTATATATATTAACCCAGTGACACTCACAGTTATATATTAGCCCAGTGACAGTCACTGTTATATATATTAACCCAGTGACACTCACAGTTATATATTAGCCCAGGAACAGTGACAGTTATATATATTAACCCAATGACACTCACAGTTATATATTAACCCAGTGACAGTCACAGTTATATTTATTAACCCAGTGACAGTCACAGTTATATATATTAACCCAGTGACACTCACAGTTATATGTTAACCCAGGGACAGTCGCAGTTATATATGAACCCAGTAACAGTCACAGTTATATATATTAACCCAGTGACAGTCACAGTTATATATTAACCCAGAGACAGTCACAGTTATATATTAACCCTGTGACAGTCACAGTTATATATTAAGACAGTGACACTTACAGCTATATATTAGCCCAGTGATAGACACAGTTATATATTAGCCCAGTGACAGTCACAGTGATATATTAACCCAGTGACACTCACAGTTATATATATTAACCCAGGGACAGACACAGTTATATATTAACCCAGTGACACTCACAGTTATATATATTAGCCCAGTGACCCTCACAGTTATATATATTAACCCAGTGACACTCACAGTTATATATTAGCCCAGGGACAGACACAGTTATATATTCACCCAGTGACAGTCACAGTTATATATATTAACCCAGTGACACTCACAGTTATATATTAGCCCAGGGACAGTCACAGTTATATATTAACCCAGTGACAGTCACAGTTATATATATTAACCCAGTGACACTCACAGTTATATATTAGCCCAGGGACAGACACAGTTATATATTCACCCAGTGACAGTCATAGTTATATATATTAACCCAGTGACACTCACAGTTATATATTAGCCCAGGGACAGTCACAGTTATATATTAACCCAGTGACAGTCACAGTTATATATATTAACCCAGTGACAGTCACAGTTATATATATTAGCCCAGTGACAGTCACAGTTATATATTAACCCAGTGACACTTACAGCTATATATTAGCCCAGTGACAGACACAGTTATATATATTAACCCAGGGACAGACACAGCTATATATTAACCCAGTGACAGTCACAGTTATATATATTAACCCAGTGACAGTCACAGATATATATTCGCCCAGGGACAGTCACAGTTATATATTAGCCCAGGGAGAGTCACAGTTATATATTAACCCAGTGACACTCACAACTATATATTAGCCCAGTGACAGACACAGTTATATATTAGCCCAGTGACAGTCACAGTTATATATATTAACCCAGGGACAGACACAGTTATATATTAACCCAGTAACAGTCACAGTTATATATATTAACCCAGTGACAGTCACAGTTATATATATTAACCCAGTGACACTCACAGTTATATATATTAGCCCAGTGACCCTCACAGTTATATATATTAACCCAGTGACAGTCACAGTTATATATATTAGCCCAGTGACCCTCACAGTTATATATTAGCCCAGTGACAGTCACAGTTATATATATTAACCCAGGGACAGACACAGTTATATATTAACCCAGTGACCCTCACAGTTATATATATTAACCCAGTGACACTCACAGTTATATATTAACCCAGTGACCCTCACAGTTATATATATTAACCCAGTGACACTCACAGTTATATATATTAACCCAGTGACACTCACAGTTATATATTAACCCAGTGACAGTCACAGTTATATATATTAACCCAGGGACAGACACAGTTATATATTATCCCAGTGACACTCACAGTTATATATATTAACCCAGTGACAGTCACAGTTATATATTAACCCAGTGACAGACACAGTTATATATTAGCCCAGTGACAGTCACAGTTATATATATTAAACCAGTGACACTCACAGTTATATATTAGCCCAGTGACAGTCACTGTTATATATATTAACCCAGCGACAATCACAGTTATATATTAGCCCAGTGACAGACACAGTTATATATTAGCCCAGTGACAGTCACAGTTATATATATTAACCCAGCGACAATCACAGTTATATATTAGCCCAGTGACAGACACAGTTATATATTAGCCCAGTGACAGTCACAGTTATATATATTAACCCAGGGACAGACACAGTTATATATTAGCCCAGTGATAGTCACAGTTATATATTAACCCAGTGACAGTCACAGTTATATATATTAACCCAGGGACAGACACAGTTATATATTATCCCAGTGACACTCACAGTTATATATATTAACCCAGTGACACTCACAGTTATATATTAGCCCAGTGACAGTCACTGTTATATATATTAACCCAGTGACACTCACAGTTATATATTAGCCCAGGAACAGTCACAGTTATATATATTAACCCAATGACACTCACAGTTATATATTAACCCAGTGACAGTCACAGTTATATTTATTAACCCAGTGACAGTCACAGTTATATATATTAACCCAGTGACACTCACAGTTATATATTAACCCAGGGACAGTCACAGTTATATATTAACCCAGTAACAGTCACAGTTATATATATTAACCCAGTGACAGTCACAGTTATATATTAACCCAGAGACAGTCACATTTATATATTAACCCTGTGACAGTCACAGTTATATATTAAGACAGTGACACTTACAGCTATATATTAGCCCAGTGATAGACACAGTTATATATTAGCCCAGTGACAGTCACAGTGATATATTAACCCAGTGACACTCACAGTTATATATATTAACCCAGGGACAGACACAGTTATATATTAACCCAGTGACACTCACAGTTATATATATTAGCCCAGTGACCCTCACAGTTATATATATTAACCCAGTGACACTCACAGTTATATATTAGCCCAGGGACAGACACAGTTATATATTCACCCAGTGACACTTACAGCTATATATTAGCCCAGTGACAGACACAGTTATATATATTAACCCAGGGACAGACACAGCTATATATTAACCCAGTGACAGTCACAGTTATATATATTAACCCAGTGACAGTCACAGTTATATATTCGCCCAGGGACAGTCACAGTTATATATTAGCCCAGGGAGAGTCACAGTTTTATATTAACCCAGTGACACTCACAACTATATATTAGCCCAGTGACAGACACAGTTATATATTAGGCCAGTGACAGACACAGTTATATATTATCCCAGTGACACTCACAGTTATATATTAGCCCAGGAACAGTCACAGTTATATATATTAACCCAGGGACTGTCACAGTTATATATTAACCCAGTGACACTCACAGTTATATATTAGCCCAGTGACAGTCACTGTTATATATATTAACCCAGTGACACTCACAGTTATATATTAGCCCAGTGACAGTCACAGTTATATATATTAACCCAGGGACAGACACAGTTATATATTAGCCCAGTGACAGACACAGTTATATTTTAACCCAGTGACAGTCACAGTTATATATATTAACCCAGGGACAGACACAGTTATATATTATCCCAGTGACACTCACAGTTATATATATTAACCCAGTGACAGTCACAGTTATATATTAACCCAGTGACAGACACAGTTATATATTAGCCCAGTGACAGTCACAGTTATATATATTAAACCAGTGACACTCACAGTTATATATTAGCCCAGTGACAGTCACAGTTATATATATTAACCCAGCGACAATCACAGTTATATATTAGCCCAGTGACAGACACAGTTATATATTAGCCCAGTGACAGTCACAGTTATATATATTAACCCAGGGACAGACACAGTTATATATTAGCCCAGTGACAGTCACAGTTATATATTAACCCAGTGACAGTCACAGTTATATATATTAACCCAGGGACAGACACAGTTATATATTATCCCAGTGACACTCACAGTTATATATATTAACCCAGTGACAGTCACAGTTATATATTAACCCAGTGACAGACACAGTTATATATTAGCCCAGTGACAGTCACAGTTATATATATTAAACCAGTGACACTCACAGTTATATATTAGCCCAGTGACAGTCACTGTTATATATATTAACCCAGCGACAATCACAGTTATATATTAGCCCAGTGACAGACACAGTTATATATTAGCCCAGTGACAGTCACAGTTATATATTAGCCCAGTGACAGTCACAGTTATATATATTAACCCAGCGACAATCACAGTTATATATTAGCCCAGTGACAGACACAGTTATATATTAGCCCAGTGACAGTCACAGTTATATATATTAACCCAGGGACAGACACAGTTATATATTAGCCCAGTGACAGTCACAGTTATATATTAACCCAGTGACAGTCACAGTTATATATATTAACCCAGGGACAGACACAGTTATATATTATCCCAGTGACACTCACAGTTATATATATTAACCCAGTGACACTCACAGTTATATATTAGCCCAGTGACAGTCACTGTTATATATATTAACCCAGTGACACTCACAGTTATATATTAGCCCAGGAACAGTGACAGTTATATATATTAACCCAATGACACTCACAGTTATATATTAACCCAGTGACAGTCACAGTTATATTTATTAACCCAGTGACAGTCACAGTTATATATATTAACCCAGTGACACTCACAGTTATATGTTAACCCAGGGACAGTCGCAGTTATATATGAACCCAGTAACAGTCACAGTTATATATATTAACCCAGTGACAGTCACAGTTATATATTAACCCAGAGACAGTCACAGTTATATATTAACCCTGTGACAGTCACAGTTATATATTAAGACAGTGACACTTACAGCTATATATTAGCCCAGTGATAGACACAGTTATATATTAGCCCAGTGACAGTCACAGTGATATATTAACCCAGTGACACTCACAGTTATATATATTAACCCAGGGACAGACACAGTTATATATTAACCCAGTGACACTCACAGTTATATATATTAGCCCAGTGACCCTCACAGTTATATATATTAACCCAGTGACACTCACAGTTATATATTAGCCCAGGGACAGACACAGTTATATATTCACCCAGTGACAGTCACAGTTATATATATTAACCCAGTGACACTCACAGTTATATATTAGCCCAGGGACAGTCACAGTTATATATTAACCCAGTGACAGTCACAGTTATATATATTAACCCAGTGACACTCACAGTTATATATTAGCCCAGGGACAGACACAGTTATATATTCACCCAGTGACAGTCATAGTTATATATATTAACCCAGTGACACTCACAGTTATATATTAGCCCAGGGACAGTCACAGTTATATATTAACCCAGTGACAGTCACAGTTATATATATTAACCCAGTGACAGTCACAGTTATATATATTAGCCCAGTGACAGTCACAGTTATATATTAACCCAGTGACACTTACAGCTATATATTAGCCCAGTGACAGACACAGTTATATATATTAACCCAGGGACAGACACAGCTATATATTAACCCAGTGACAGTCACAGTTATATATATTAACCCAGTGACAGTCACAGATATATATTCGCCCAGGGACAGTCACAGTTATATATTAGCCCAGGGAGAGTCACAGTTATATATTAACCCAGTGACACTCACAACTATATATTAGCCCAGTGACAGACACAGTTATATATTAGCCCAGTGACAGTCACAGTTATATATATTAACCCAGGGACAGACACAGTTATATATTAACCCAGTAACAGTCACAGTTATATATATTAACCCAGTGACAGTCACAGTTATATATATTAACCCAGTGACACTCACAGTTATATATATTAGCCCAGTGACCCTCACAGTTATATATATTAACCCAGTGACAGTCACAGTTATATATATTAGCCCAGTGACCCTCACAGTTATATATTAGCCCAGTGACAGTCACAGTTATATATATTAACCCAGGGACAGACACAGTTATATATTAACCCAGTGACCCTCACAGTTATATATATTAACCCAGTGACACTCACAGTTATATATTAACCCAGTGACCCTCACAGTTATATATATTAACCCAGTGACACTCACAGTTATATATATTAACCCAGTGACACTCACAGTTATATATTAACCCAGTGACAGTCACAGTTATATATATTAACCCAGGGACAGACACAGTTATATATTATCCCAGTGACACTCACAGTTATATATATTAACCCAGTGACAGTCACAGTTATATATTAACCCAGTGACAGACACAGTTATATATTAGCCCAGTGACAGTCACAGTTATATATATTAAACCAGTGACACTCACAGTTATATATTAGCCCAGTGACAGTCACTGTTATATATATTAACCCAGCGACAATCACAGTTATATATTAGCCCAGTGACAGACACAGTTATATATTAGCCCAGTGACAGTCACAGTTATATATATTAACCCAGCGACAATCACAGTTATATATTAGCCCAGTGACAGACACAGTTATATATTAGCCCAGTGACAGTCACAGTTATATATATTAACCCAGGGACAGACACAGTTATATATTAGCCCAGTGATAGTCACAGTTATATATTAACCCAGTGACAGTCACAGTTATATATATTAACCCAGGGACAGACACAGTTATATATTATCCCAGTGACACTCACAGTTATATATATTAACCCAGTGACACTCACAGTTATATATTAGCCCAGTGACAGTCACTGTTATATATATTAACCCAGTGACACTCACAGTTATATATTAGCCCAGGAACAGTCACAGTTATATATATTAACCCAATGACACTCACAGTTATATATTAACCCAGTGACAGTCACAGTTATATTTATTAACCCAGTGACAGTCACAGTTATATATATTAACCCAGTGACACTCACAGTTATATATTAACCCAGGGACAGTCACAGTTATATATTAACCCAGTAACAGTCACAGTTATATATATTAACCCAGTGACAGTCACAGTTATATATTAACCCAGAGACAGTCACATTTATATATTAACCCTGTGACAGTCACAGTTATATATTAAGACAGTGACACTTACAGCTATATATTAGCCCAGTGATAGACACAGTTATATATTAGCCCAGTGACAGTCACAGTGATATATTAACCCAGTGACACTCACAGTTATATATATTAACCCAGGGACAGACACAGTTATATATTAACCCAGTGACACTCACAGTTATATATATTAGCCCAGTGACCCTCACAGTTATATATATTAACCCAGTGACACTCACAGTTATATATTAGCCCAGGGACAGACACAGTTATATATTCACCCAGTGACACTTACAGCTATATATTAGCCCAGTGACAGACACAGTTATATATATTAACCCAGGGACAGACACAGCTATATATTAACCCAGTGACAGTCACAGTTATATATATTAACCCAGTGACAGTCACAGTTATATATTCGCCCAGGGACAGTCACAGTTATATATTAGCCCAGGGAGAGTCACAGTTTTATATTAACCCAGTGACACTCACAACTATATATTAGCCCAGTGACAGACACAGTTATATATTAGGCCAGTGACAGACACAGTTATATATTATCCCAGTGACACTCACAGTTATATATTAGCCCAGGAACAGTCACAGTTATATATATTAACCCAGGGACTGTCACAGTTATATATTAACCCAGTGACACTCACAGTTATATATTAGCCCAGTGACAGACACAGTTATATATTAGCCCAGTGACAGACACAGTTATATTTTAACCCAGTGACAGTCACAGTTACATATATTAACCCAGGGACAGACACAGTTATATATTATCCCAGTGACACTCACAGTTATATATATTAACCCAGTGACACTCACAGTTATATATTAGCCCAGGGACAGACACAGTTATATATTCACCCAGTGACACTTACAGCTATATATTAGCCCAGTGACAGACACAGTTATATATATTAACCCAGGGACAGACACAGCTATATATTAACCCAGTGACAGTCACAGTTATATATATTAACCCAGTGACAGTCACAGTTATATATTCGCCCAGGGACAGTCACAGTTATATATTAGCCCAGGGAGAGTCACAGTTTTATATTAACCCAGTGACACTCACAACTATATATTAGCCCAGTGACAGACACAGTTATATATTAGCCCAGTGACAGACACAGTTATATATTATCCCAGTGACACTCACAGTTATATATTAGCCCAGGAACAGTCACAGTTATATATATTAACCCAGGGACTGTCACAGTTATATATTAACCCAGTGACACTCACAGTTATATATTAGCCCAGTGACAGACACAGTTATATATTAGCCCAGTGACAGACACAGTTATATTTTAACCCAGTGACAGTCACAGTTACATATATTAACCCAGGGACAGACACAGTTATATATTATTCCAGTGACACTCACAGTTATATATATTAACCCAGTGACACTCACAGTTATATATATTAACCCAGTGACACTCACAGTTATATATTAGCCCAGGAACAGTCACAGTTATATATATTAACCCAGTGACACTCACAGTTATATATTAACCCAGTGACACTCACAGTTATATATTAGCCCAGTGACAGTCACTGTTATATATATTAACCCAGTGACAGTCACAGTTATATATATTAGCCCAGTGACCCTCACAGTTATATATATTAACCTAGGGACAGTCACAGTTATATATTAACCCAGCGACACTCACAGTTATATATTAGCCCAGTGACAGTCACAGTTATATATATTAACCCAGGGACAGACACAGTTATATATTAACCCAGTGACCCTCACAGTTATATATATTAACCCAGTGACACTCACAGTTATATATTAACCCAGTGACCCTCACAGTTATATATATTAACCCAGTGACACTCACAGTTATATATATTAACCCAGTGACACTCACAGTTATATATTAACCCAGTGACAGTCACAGTTATATATATTAACCCAGGGACAGACACAGTTATATATTATCCCAGTGACACTCACAGTTATATATATTAACCCAGTGACAGTCACAGTTATATATTAACCCAGTGACAGACACAGTTATATATTAGCCCAGTGACAGTCACAGTTATATATATTAAACCAGTGACACTCACAGTTATATATTAGCCCAGTGACAGTCACTGTTATATATATTAACCCAGCGACAATCACAGTTATATATTAGCCCAGTGACAGACACAGTTATATATTAGCCCAGTGACAGTCACAGTTATATATATTAACCCAGCGACAATCACAGTTATATATTAGCCCAGTGACAGACACAGTTATATATTAGCCCAGTGACAGTCACAGTTATATATATTAACCCAGGGACAGACACAGTTATATATTAGCCCAGTGATAGTCACAGTTATATATTAACCCAGTGACAGTCACAGTTATATATATTAACCCAGGGACAGACACAGTTATATATTATCCCAGTGACACTCACAGTTATATATATTAACCCAGTGACACTCACAGTTATATATTAGCCCAGTGACAGTCACTGTTATATATATTAACCCAGTGACACTCACAGTTATATATTAGCCCAGGAACAGTCACAGTTATATATATTAACCCAATGACACTCACAGTTATATATTAACCCAGTGACAGTCACAGTTATATTTATTAACCCAGTGACAGTCACAGTTATATATATTAACCCAGTGACACTCACAGTTATATATTAACCCAGGGACAGTCACAGTTATATATTAACCCAGTAACAATCACAGTTATATATATTAACCCAGTGACAGTCACAGTTATATATTAACCCAGAGACAGTCACAGTTATATATTAACCCTGTGACAGTCACAGTTATATATTAAGACAGTGACACTTACAGCTATATATTAGCCCAGTGATAGACACAGTTATATATTAGCCCAGTGACAGTCACAGTGATATATTAACCCAGTGACACTCACAGTTATATATATTAACCCAGGGACAGACACAGTTATATATTAACCCAGTGACACTCACAGTTATTTCTATTAGCCCAGTGACCCTCACAGTTATATATATTAACCCAGTGACACTCACAGTTATATATTAGCCCAGGGACAGACACAGTTATATATTCACCCAGTGACAGTCACAGTTATATATATTAACCCAGTGACACTCACAGTTATATATTAGCCCAGGGACAGTCACAGTTATATATTAACCCAGTGAAAGTCACAGTTATATATATTAACCCAGTGACACTCACAGTTATATATTAGCCCAGGGACAGACACAGTTATATATTCACCCAGTGACAGTCACAGTTATATATATTAACCCAGTGACACTCACAGTTATATATTAGCCCAGGGACAGTCACAGTTATATATTAACCCAGTGACAGTCACAGTTATATATATTAACCCAGTGACAGTCACAGTTATATATTAACCCAGTGACACTTACAGCTATATATTAGCCCAGTGACAGACACAGTTATATATATTAACCCAGGGACAGACACAGCTATATATTAACCCAGTGACAGTCACAGTTATATATATTAACCCAGTGACAGTCACAGTTATATATTCGCCCAGGGACAGTCACAGTTATATATTAGCCCAGGGAGAGTCACAGTTTTATATTAACCCAGTGACACTCACAACTATATATTAGCCCAGTGACAGACACAGTTATATATTAGCCCAGTGACAGTCACAGTTATATATATTAACCCAGGGACAGACACAGTTATATATTAACCCAGTGACACTCACAGTTATATATATTAGCCCAGTGACCCTCACAGTTATATATATTAACCCAGTGACAGTCACAGTTATATATATTAGCCCAGTGACCCTCACAGTTATATATATTAACCTAGGGACAGTCACAGTTTTATATTAACCCAGCGACACTCACAGTTATATATTAGCCCAGTGACAGTCACAGTTATATATATTAACCCAGGGACAGACACAGTTATATATTAACCCAGTGACCCTCACAGTTATATATATTAACCCAGTGACACTCACAGTTATATATTAACCCAGTGACCCTCACAGTTATATATATTAACCCAGTGACACTCACAGTTATATATATTAACCCAGTGACACTCACAGTTATATATTAACCCAGTGACAGTCACAGTTATATATTAACCCAGTGACACTCACAGTTATATATTAGCCCAGGAACAGTCACAGTTATATATATTAACCCAGGGACAGTCACAGTTATATATTAGCCCAGTGACAGACACAGTTATATATATTAACCCAGTGACAGTCACAGTTATATATTAACCCAGTGACAGTCACAGTTATACTTATTAACCCAGTGACAGTCACAGTTATATATATTAACCCAGTGACAGACACAGTTATATATATTAACCCAGTGACACTCACAGTTATATATTAACCCAGTGACACTCACAGTTATATATATTAACCCAGTGACACTCACAGTTATATATTAACCCAGTGACAGTCACAGTTATATATTAACCCAGTGACAATCACAGTTATATATATTAACCCAGTGACAATCACAGTTATATATTAGCCCGGGACAGTCACAGTTATATTTATTAACCCAGTGACACTCACAGTTATACATTAACCCAGTGACAATCACAGTTATATATATTAACCCAGTGACAATCACAGTTATATATTAGCCCGGGACAGTCACAGTTATATATATTAACCCAGTGACACTCACAGTTATATATATTAACCCAGTAACAGTCACAGTTATATATATTAACCCAGTGACACTCACAGTTATATATATTAACCCAGTAACAGTCACAGTTATATATTAACCCAGTGACAGTCACAGTTATATATTAGCCCAGTGACAGTCACAGTTATATATATTAACCCAGGGACAGTCACAGTTATATATTAACCCAGTGACAATCACAGTTATATATTAGCCCGGGACAGTCACAGTTATATATATTAACCCAGTGACACTCACAGTTATATATTAACCCAGTGACACTCACAGTTATATATATTAACCCAGTGACACTCACAGTTATATATTAACCCAGTGACACTCACTGATATATATATTAACCCAGTGACAGTCACAGTTATATTTATTAGCCCAGTGACATACACAGTTATATATTAGCCCAGTGACCGTCACAGTGCTATATTAACCCAGTGACACTCACAGTTATATATATTAGCCCAGTTACCCTCAAAGTTATATATATTAACCCAGTGACAGTCACAGTTATATATTCGCCCAGTGACAGTCACTGTTATATATATTAACCCAGTGACAGTCACAGTTATATATTAGCCCAGTGACAGTCACTGTTATATATATTAACCCAGTGACACTCACAGTTATATATTAGCCCAGTGACAGTCACTGTTATATATATTAACACAGTAACACTCACAGTTATATATTAGCCCAGTGACAGTCACAGTTATATATTCGCCCAGTGACAGACACAGTTATATATTAGCCCAGGGACAGTCACAGTTATATATTAGCCCAGGGACGGTCACAGTTATATATATTAACCCAGTGACAGTCACAGTTATATATATTAGCCCAGGGACAGTCACAGTTATATATATTAACCCAGTGACAGTCACAGTTATATATTCGCCCAGGGACAGTCACAGTTATATATTAACCCAGTGACAGTCACAGTTATATATTCGCCCAGTGACAGTCACAGTTCTATATTAGCCCAGGGACAGTCACAGTTATATTTTAGCCCAGTGACACTCACAGTTATATATATTAACCCAGTGACAGTCACAGTTATATATTAGCCCAGTGACAGACACAGTTATATATTCGCCCAGTGACAGTCACAGTTATATATTAACCCAGTGACAGTCACAGTTATATATTCGTCCAGGGACAGTCACAGTTATATATTAGCCCAGTGACACTCACAGTTATATATATTAACCCAGTGACAGACACAGCTATATATTAACCCAGTGACACTCACAGTTATATATATTAACCCAGTGACAGTCACAGTTATATATATTAACCCAGTGACAGTCACAGTTATATATTCGCCCAGGGACAGTCACAGTTATATATTAGCCCAGGGAGAGTCACAGTTATATATTAACCCAGTGACACTCACAACTATATATTAGCCCAGTGACAGTCACAGTTATATATATTAACCCAGTGACACTCACAGTTATATATATTAGCCCAGTGACCCTCACAGTTATATATATTAACCCAGTGACAGTCACAGTTATATATATTAGCCCAGTGACCCTCACAGTTATATATATTAACCCAGGGACAGTCACAGTTATATATTAACCCAGCGACACTCACAGTTATATATTAGCCCAGTGACAGTCACAGTTATATATATTAACCCAGTGACACTCACAGTTATATATTAGCCCAGTGATAGTCACTGTTATATATATTAACCCAGTGACACTCACAGTTATATATTAGCCCAGTGACAGTCACAGTTATATATATTAACCCAGTGACACTCACAGTCATATATATTAACCCAGTGACCCTCACAGTTATATATATTAACCCAGTGACAGTCACTTTTATATATTAACCCAGAGACAGTCAAAGTTATATATTAGCCCAGTGACAGTCACAGTTATATAGATTAACCCAGGGACAGACACAGTTATATATTAGCCCAGTGACAGACACAGTTATATATTAGCCCAGTGACAGTCACAGTTATATATATTAACCCAGTGACAGTCGCAATTATATATATTAACCCAGGGACAGTCACAGTTATATATTAGCCCAGTGACAGTCACTGTTATATATATTAACCCAGTGACACTCACAGTTATATATTAGCCCAGTGACAGTCACTGTTATATATATTAACCCAGTGACACTCACAGTTATATATTAGCCCAGTGATAGTCACTGTTATATATATTAACACAGTGACACTCACAGTTATATATTAGCCCAGTGACAGTCACAGTTATATATATTAACCCAGTGACACTCACAGTCATATATATTAACCCAGTGACCCTCACAGTTATATATATTAACCCAGTGACAGTCACAGTTATATATTAACCCAGTGACAGTCAAAGTTATATATTAGCCCAGTGACAGTCACAGTTATATATATTAACCCAGGGACAGACACAGTTATATATTAGCCCAGTGACAGACACAGTTATATATTAGCCCAGTGACAGTCACAGTTATATATATTAACCCAGTGACAATCACAGTTATATATTAGCCCAGTGACAGACACAGTTATATATTAGCCCAGTGACAGTCACAGTTATATATATTAACCCAGGGACAGACACAGTTATATATTAGCCCAGTGACAGACACAGTTATATATATTAACCCAGTGACACTCACAGTCATATATATTAACCCAGTGACAATCACAGTTATATATTAGCCCAGTGACAGTCACAGTTATATATTAACCCAGTGACAGTCACAGTTATATATTAGCCCAGTGACAGTCACAGTTATATATATTAACCCAGTGACACTCACCGTTATATATATTAACCCAGTGACCCTCACAGTTATATATATTAACCCAGTGACAGTCACTGTTATATATTAACCCAGTGACAGTCAAAGTTATATATATTAACCCAGGGACAGTCACAGCTATATTAGCCCAGTGACAGTCACAGTTATATATATTAACCCAGGGACAGACACAGTTATATATTAACCCAGGGACAGACACAGTTATATATTAGCCCAGTGACAGACACAGTTATATATTAGACCAGTGACAGTCACAGTTATATATTAGCCCAGTGACCGTCACAGTTATATATATTAACCCAGCGACAATCACAGTTATATATTAGCCCAGTGACAGACACAGTTATATATTAGCCCAGTGACAGTCACAGTTATATATATTAACCCAGGGACAGACACAGTTATATATTAGCCCAGTGACAGACACAGTTATATATTATCCCAGTGACAGTCACAGTTATATATATTAACCCAGGGACACTCACAGTTATATATTAACCCAGTGACACTCACAGTTATATATATTATCCCAGTGACAGTCACAGTTATATCTATTAACCCAGGGACAGTCACAGTTATATATTAACCCAGGGACAGTCACAGTTATATATTAACCCAGTAACAGTCACAGTTATATATATTAACCCAGTGACACTCACAGTTATATATTAACCCAGTGACAGTCACAGTTATATATATTAACACAGTGACAGTCACAGTTATATATATTAACCCTGTGACAGTCACAGTTATATATTAAGACAGTGACAGTCACAGTTATATATTAGCCCAGGGACAGTCACAGTTATATATTAACCCAGTGACAGTCGCAGTTATATATATTAACCCAGTGACAGTCACAGTTATATATTAGCCCAGGGACAGTCACAGTTATATATTAACCCAGTGACAGTCACAGTTATATATATTAACCCAGTGACACTCACAGTTATATATTAGCCCAGGGACAGACACAGTTATATATTCACCCAGTGACAGTCACAGTTATATATATTAACCCAGGGACAGACACAGTTATATATTAACCCAGTGACACTCACAGTTATATATATTAGCCCAGTGACCCTCACAGTTATATATATTAACCCAGTGACAGTCACAGTTATATATATTAGCCCAGTGACCCTCACAGTTATATATATTAACACAGTGACAGTCACAGTTATATATATTAACCCAGTGACAGTCACAGTTATATATTAAGACAGTGACAGTCACAGTTATATATTAGCCCAGGGACAGTCACAGTTATATATTAACCCAGTGACAGTCGCAGTTATATATTAGCCCAGGGACAGTCACAGTTATATATTAACCCAGTGACAGTCACAGTTATATATATTAACCCAGTGACACTCACAGTTATATATTAGCCCAGGGACAGACACAGTTATATATTCACCCAGTGACAGTCACAGTTATATATATTAACCCAGTGACAGTCACAGTTATATATTAGCCCAGGGACAGTCACAGTTATATATTAACCCAGTGACAGTCACAGTTATATATATTAACCCAGTGACACTCACAGTTATATATTAGCCCAGGGACAGACACAGTTATATATTCACCCAGTGACAGTCACAGTTATATATATTAACCCAGTGACACTCACAGTTATATATTAGCCCAGGGACAGTCACAGTTATATATTAACCCAGTGACAGT
Organism: Chiloscyllium punctatum; assembly: GCF_047496795.1. Classification (NCBI taxonomy): domain Eukaryota; kingdom Metazoa; phylum Chordata; class Chondrichthyes; order Orectolobiformes; family Hemiscylliidae; genus Chiloscyllium; species Chiloscyllium punctatum. The sequence goes on from NC_092769.1 coordinate 77,975,173, forward strand.
CACAGTTATATATATTAACCCAGTGACAGTCACAGTTATATATTAACCCAGTGACACTTACAGCTATATATTAGCCCAGTGACAGACACAGTTATATATATTAACCCAGGGACAGACACAGCTATATATTAACCCAGTGACAGTCACAGTTATATATATTAACCCAGTGACAGTCACAGTTATATATTCGCCCAGGGACAGACACAGTTATATATTAGCCCAGTGATAGTCACAGTTATATATTAACCCAGTGACAGTCACAGTTATATATATTAACCCAGGGACAGACACAGTTATATATTATCCCAGTGACACTCACAGTTATATATATTAACCCAGTGACACTCACAGTTATATATTAGCCCAGTGACAGTCACTGTTATATATATTAACCCAGTGACACTCACATTTATATATTAGCCCAGGAACAGTCACAGTTATATATATTAACCCAATGACACTCACAGTTATATATTAACCCAGTGACAGTCACAGTTATATTTATTAACCCAGTGACAGTCACAGTTATATATATTAACCCAGTGACACTCACAGTTATATATTAACCCAGGGACAGTCACAGTTATATATTAACCCAGTAACAGTCACAGTTATATATATTAACCCAGTGACAGTCACAGTTATATATTAACCCAGAGACAGTCACAGTTATATATTAACCCTGTGACAGTCACAGTTATATATTAAGACAGTGACACTTACAGCTATATATTAGCCCAGTGATAGACACAGTTATATATTAGCCCAGTGACAGTCACAGTGATATATTAACCCAGTGACACTCACAGTTATATATATTAACCCAGGGACAGACACAGTTATATATTAACCCAGTGACACTCACAGTTATATATATTAGCCCAGTGACCCTCACAGTTATATATATTAACCCAGTGACACTCACAGTTATATATTAGCCCAGGGACAGACACAGTCATATATTCACCCAGTGACAGTCACAGTTATATATATTAACCCAGTGACACTCACAGTTATATATTAGCCCAGGGACAGTCACAGTTATATATTAACCCAGTGACAGTCACAGTTATATATATTAACCCAGTGACACTCACAGTTATATATTAGCCCAGGGACAGACACAGTTATATATTCACCCAGTGACAGTCACAGTTATATATATTAACCCAGTGACACTCACAGTTATATATTAGCCCAGGGACAGTCACAGTTATATATTAACCCAGTGACAGTCACAGTTATATATATTAACCCAGTGACAGTCACAGTTATATATTAACCCAGTGACACTTACAGCTATATATTAGCCCAGTGACAGACACAGTTATATATATTAACCCAGGGACAGACACAGCTATATATTAACCCAGTGACAGTCACAGTTATATATATTAACCCAGTGACAGTCACAGTTATATATTCGCCCAGGGACAGTCACAGTTATATATTAGCCCAGGGAGAGTCACAGTTTTATATTAACCCAGTGACACTCACAACTATATATTAGCCCAGTGACAGACACAGTTATATATTAGCCCAGTGACAGTCACAGTTATATATATTAACCCAGGGACAGACACAGTTATATATTAACCCAGTGACACTCACAGTTATATATATTAGCCCAGTGACCCTCACAGTTATATATATTAACCCAGTGACAGTCACAGTTATATATATTAGCCCAGTGACCCTCACAGTTATATATATTAACCTAGGGACAGTCACAGTTATATATTAACCCAGCGACACTCACAGTTATATATTAGCCCAGTGACAGTCACAGTTATATATATTAACCCAGGGACAGACACAGTTATATATTAACCCAGTGACCCTCACAGTTATATATATTAACCCAGTGACACTCACAGTTATATATTAACCCAGTGACACTCACAGTTATATATATTAACCCAGTGACACTCACAGTTATATATTAACCCAGTGACAGTCACAGTTATATATTAACCCAGTGACACTCACAGTTATATATTAGCCCAGGAACAGTCACAGTTATATATATTAACCCAGGGACAGTCACAGTTATATATTAGCCCAGTGACAGACACAGTTATATATATTAACCCAGTGACAGTCACAGTTATATATTAATCCAGTGACAGTCACAGTTATACTTATTAACCCAGTGACAGTCACAGTTATATATATTAACCCAGTGACAGACACAGTTATATATATTAACCCAGTGACACTCACAGTTATATATTAACCCAGTGACACTCACAGTTATATATTAACCCAGTGACAGTCACAGTTATATATATTAAACCAGTGACACTCACAGTTATATATTAACCCAGTGACAGTCACAGTTATATATTAACCCAGTGACAATCACAGTTATATATATTAACCCAGTGACAATCACAGTTATATATAAGCCCGGGACAGTCACAGTTATATTTATTAACCCAGTGACACTCACAGTTATACATTAACCCAGTGACACTCACAGTTATATATATTAACCCAGTGACAATCACAGTTATATATTAGCCCGGGACAGTCACAGTTATATATATTAACCCAGTGACACTCACAGTTATATATATTAACCCAGTAACAGTCACAGTTATATATATTAACCCAGTGACACTCACAGTTATATATATTAACCCAGTAACAGTCACAGTTATATATTAACCCAGTGACAGTCACAGTTATATATTAGCCCAGTGACAGTCACAGTTATATATATTAACCCAGGGACAGTCACAGTTATATATTAACCCAGTGACAATCACAGTTATATATTAGCCCGGGACAGTCACAGTTATATATATTAACCCAGTGACACTCACAGTTATATATTAACCCAGTGACACTCACAGTTATATATATTAACCCAGTGACACTCACAGTTATATATTAACCCAGTGACACTCACTGATATATATATTAACCCAGTGACAGTCACAGTTATATTTATTAGCCCAGTGACATACACAGTTATATATTAGCCCAGTGACAGTCACAGTGATATATTAACCCAGTGACACTCACAGTTATATATATTAGCCCAGTTACCCTCAAAGTTATATATATTAACCCAGTGACAGTCACAGTTATATATTCGCCCAGTGACAGTCACTGTTATATATATTAACCCAGTGACAGTCACAGTTATATATTAGCCCAGTGACAGTCACTGTTATATATATTAACCCAGTGACACTCACAGTTATATATTAGCCCAGTGACAGTCACTGTTATATATATTAACACAGTAACACTCACAGTTATATATTAGCCCAGTGACAGTCACAGTTATATATTCGCCCAGTGACAGACACAGTTATATATCAGCCCAGGGACAGTCACAGTTATATATTAGCCCAGGGACGGTCACAGTTATATATATTAACCCAGTGACAGTCACAGTTATATATATTAGCCCAGGGACAGTCACAGTTATATATATTAACCCAGTGACAGTCACAGTTATATATTCGCCCAGGGACAGTCACAGTTATATATTAACCTAGTGACAGTCACAGTTATATATTCGCCCAGTGACAGTCACAGTTATATATTAGCCCAGGGACAGTCACAGTTATATATTAGCCCAGTGACACTCACAGTTATATATATTAACCCAGTGACAGTCACAGTTATATATTAGCCCAGTGACAGACACAGTTATATATTCGCCCAGTGACAGTCACAGTTATATATTAACCCAGTGACAGTCACAGTTATATATTCGTCCAGGGACAGTCACAGTTATATATTAGCCCAGTGACACTCACAGTTATATATATTAACCCAGTGACAGACACAGCTATATATTAACCCAGTGACACTCACAGTTATATATATTAACCCAGTGACAGTCACAGTTATATATATTAACCCAGTGACAGTCACAGTTATATATTCGCCCAGGGACAGTCACAGTTATATATTAGCCCAGGGAGAGTCACAGTTATATATTAACCCAGTGACACTCACAACTATATATTAGCCCAGTGACAGTCACAGTTATATATATTAACCCAGGGACAGACACAGTTATATATTAACCCAGTGACACTCACAGTTATATATATTAGCCCAGTGACCCTCACAGTTATATATATTAACCCAGTGACAGTCACAGTTATATATATTAGCCCAGTGACCCTCACAGTTATATATATTAACCCAGGGACAGTCACAGTTATATATTAACCCAGCGACACTCACAGTTATATATTAGCCCAGTGACAGTCACAGTTATATATATTAACCCAGTGACACTCACAGTTATATATTAGCCCAGTGATAGTCACTGTTATATATATTAACCCAGTGACACTCACAGTTATATATTAGCCCAGTGACAGTCACAGTTATATATATTAACCCAGTGACACTCACAGTCATATATATTAACCCAGTGACCCTCACAGTTATATATATTAACCCAGTGACAGTCACTTTTATATATTAACCCAGAGACAGTCAAAGTTATATATTAGCCCAGTGACAGTCACAGTTATATATATTAACCCAGGGACAGACACAGTTATATATTAGCCCAGTGACAGACACAGTTATATATTAGCCCAGTGACAGTCACAGTTATATATATTAACCCAGTGACAGTCGCAATTATATATATTAACCCAGGGACAGTCACAGTTATATATTAGCCCAGTGACAGTCACTGTTATATATATTAACCCAGTGAATCTCACAGTTATATATTAGCCCAGTGACAGTCACTGTTATATATATTAACCCAGTGACACTCACAGTTATATATTAGCCCAGTGATAGTCACTGTTATATATATTAACACAGTGACACTCACAGTTATATATTAGCCCAGTGACAGTCACAGTTATATATATTAACCCAGTGACACTCACAGTCATATATATTAACCCAGTGACCCTCACAGTTATATATATTAACCCAGTGACAGTCACAGTTATATATTAACCCAGTGACAGTCAAAGTTATATATTAGCCCAGTGACAGTCACAGTTATATATATTAACCCAGGGACAGACACAGTTATATATTAGCCCAGTGACAGACACAGTTATATATTAGCCCAGTGACAGTCACAGTTATATATATTAACCCAGGGACAGACACAGTTATATATTAGCCCAGTGACAGACACAGTTATATATATTAACCCAGTGACACTCACAGTCATATATATTAACCCAGTGACAATCACAGTTATATATTAGCCCAGTGACAGTCACAGTTATATATTAACCCAGTGACAGTCACAGTTATATATTAGCCCAGTGACAGTCACAGTTATATATATTAACCCAGTGACACTCACAGTTATATATATTAACCCAGTGACCCTCACAGTTATATATATTAACCCAGTGACAGTCACTGTTATATATTAACCCAGTGACAGTCAAAGTTATATATATTAACCCAGGGACAGTCACAGCTATATTAGCCCAGTGACAGTCACAGTTATATATATTAACCCAGGGACAGACACAGTTATATATTAACCCAGGGACAGACACAGTTATATATTAGCCCAGTGACAGACACAGTTATATATTAGACCAGTGACAGTCACAGTTATATATTAGCCCAGTGACCGTCACAGTTATATATATTAACCCAGGGACAGACACAGTTATATATTAACCCAGGGACAGACACAGTTATATATTAGCCCAGTGACAGACACAGTTATATATTAGACCAGTGACAGTCACAGTTATATATTAGCCCAGTGACCGTCACAGTTATATATATTAACCCAGCGACAATCACAGTTATATATTAGCCCAGTGACAGACACAGTTATATATTAGCCCAGTGACAGTCACAGTTATATATATTAACCCAGGGACAGACACAGTTATATATTAGCCCAGTGACAGACACAGTTATATATTATCCCAGTGACAGTCACAGTTATATATATTAACCCAGGGACACTCACAGTTATATATTAACCCAGTGACACTCACAGTTATATATATTATCCCAGTGACAGTCACAGTTATATCTATTAACCCAGGGACAGTCACAGTTATATATTAACCCAGGGACAGTCACAGTTATATATTAACCCAGTAACAGTCACAGTTATATATATTAACCCAGTGACACTCACAGTTATATATTAACCCAGTGACAGTCACAGTTATATATATTAACCCAGTGACAGTCACAGTTATATATTAAGACAGTGACAGTCACAGTTATATATTAGCCCAGGGACAGTCACAGTTATATATTAACCCAGTGACAGTCGCAGCTATATATTAACCCAGTGACAGTCAAAGTTATATATTAGCCCAGTGACAGTCACAGTGATATATTAACCCAGTGACACTCACAGTTATATATATTAGCCCAGTGATCCTCACAGTTATATACATTAACCCAGTGACACTCACAGTTATATATTAGCCCAGGGACAGTCACAGTTATATATTAACCCAGTGACAGTCACAGTTATATATATTAACCCAGTGACACTCACAGTTATATATTAGCCCAGGGACAGTCACAGTTATATATTAACCCAGTGACACTCACAGTTATATATATTAACCCAGTGACAGTCACAGTTATATATTAACCCAGTGACAGTCACAGTTATATATTAGCCCAGTGACAGTCACAGTTATATATTAGCCCAGGGAGAGTCACAGTTATATATTCGCCCAGGGACAGTCACAGTTATATATTAGCCCAGTGACAGTCACAGTTATATATTAGCCCAGGGACAGTCACAGTTATATATATTATCCCAGGGACAGTCACAGTTATATATTAACCCAGTGACAGCCACAGTTATATATATTCGCCCAGGGACAGTCACAGTTATATATTAACCCAGTGACAGTCACAGTTATATATATTATCCCAGTGACCCTCACAGTTATATATATTAACACAGTGACACTCACAGTTATATATTAACCCAGTGACACTCACAGTTATATATTAGCCCAGTGACAGTCACTGTTATATATTCGCCCAGGGACAGTCACAGTTATATATATTAACCCAGTGACAGTCACAGTTATATATTCGCCCAGTGACAGTCACAGTTATATATTAGCCCAGGGACAGTCACAGTTATATATTAGCCCAGGGACAGTCACAGTTATATATATTAACCCAGTGACAGTCACAGTTATATATATTAGCCCAGGGACAGTCACAGTTATATATATTATCCCAGTGACCCTCACAGTTATATATATTAACCCAGTGACACTCACAGTTATATATTAACCCAGTGACACTCACAGTTATATATATTAACCCAGTGACACTCACAGTTATATATATTAACCCAGTGACAGACACAGCTATATATTAACCCAGTGACACTCACAGTTATATATATTAACCCAGTGACAGTCACAGTTATATATATTAACCCAGTGACAGTCACAGTTATATATTCGCCCAGGGACAGTCACAGTCATATATTAGCCCAGGGAGAGTCACAGTTATATATTAACCCAGTGACACTCACAGTTATATATTAACCCAGTGACAGTCACAGTTATATATTAACCCAGTGACAGTCACAGTTATATATTCGCCAAGTGACAGTCACAGTTATATATTAGCCCAGGGACAGTCACAGTTATATATTAGCCCAGTGACACTCACAGTTATATATATTAACCCAGTGACAGTCACAGTTATATATTAGCCCAGTGACAGACACAGTTATATATTCGCCCAGTGACAGTCACAGTTATATATTAACCCAGTGACAGTCACAGTTATATATTCGTCCAGGGACAGTCACAGTTATATATTAGCCCAGTGACACTCACAGTTATATATATTAACCCAGTGACAGACACAGCTATATATTAACCCAGTGACAGTCACAGTTATATATATTAACCCAGTGACACTCACAGTTATATATATTAACCCAGTGACAGTCACAGTTATATATTCGCCCAGGGACAGTCACAGTTATATATTAGCCCAGGGAGAGTCACAGTTATATATTAACCCAGTGACACTCACAACTATATATTAGCCCAGTGACAGACACAGTTATATATTAGCCCAGTGACAGTCACAGTTATATATATTAACCCAGGGACAGACACAGTTATATATTAACCCAGTGACACTCACAGTTATATATATTAGCCCAGTGACCCTCACAGTTATATATATTAACCCAGTGACAGTCACAATTATATATATTAGCCCAGTGACCCTCACAGTTATATATATTAACCCAGGGACAGTCACAGTTATATATTAACCCAGCGACACTCACAGTTATATATTAGCCCAGTGACAGTCACAGTTATATATATTAACCCAGGGACAGACACAGTTATATATTAACCCAGTGACACTCACAGCTATATATTCGCCCAGTGACAGTCACAGTTATATATATTAAACCAGGGACAGACACAGTTATATATTAACCCAGTGACACTCACAGTTATATATATTAACCCAGTGACCCTCACAGTTATATATATTAACCCAGTGACAGTCACAGTTATATATTAAACCAGTGACACTCACAGTTATATATATTAACCCAGTGACCCTCACAGTTATATATTAGCCCAGTGACAGTCACTGTTATATATATTAACCCAGTGACACTCACAGTTATATATTAGCCCAGTGACAGTCACTGTTATATATATTAACCCAGTGACACTCACAGTTATATATTAGCCCAGTGACAGTCACAGTTATATATATTAACCCAGGGACAGACACAGTTATATATTAGCCCAGTGACAGTCACAGTTATATATTAGCCCAGTGACAGTCACAGTTATATATATTAACCCAGCGACAATCACAGTTATATATTAGCCCAGTGACAGACAGTTATATATTAGCCCAGTGACAGTCACAGTTATATATATTAACCCAGGGACAGACACAGTTATATATTAGCCCTGTGACAGACACAGTTATATATTAACCCAGTGACAGTCACAGTTATACTTATTAACCCAGTGACAGTCACAGTTATATATATTAACCCAGTGACACTCACAGTTATATATAATAGCCCAGGGACAGTCACAGTTATATATTAACCCAGTGACAGTCACAGTTATATATTAAACCAGTGACCCTCACAACTATATATTAGCCCAGTGACAGACACAGTTATATATTAGCCCAGTGACACTCACAGTTATATATATTAACCCAGGGACAGTCACAGTTATATATTAACCCAGTGACAGTCACAGTTATATATATTAACCCAGTGACACTCACAGTTATATATTAACCCAGGGACAGTCACAGTCATATGTTAACCCAGTAACAGTCACAGTTATATTTATTAACCCAGTGACAGTCACAGTTATATATATTAACCCAGCGACAAACACAGGTATATATATTAGCCCGGGACAGTCACAGTTATATATATTAACCCAGGGACAGTCACAGGTATATATTAACCCAGTGACAGTCACAGTTATATATTAACCCAGAGACACTCACAGTTATATATATTAGCCCGGGACAGTCACAGTTATATATATTAACCCAGGGACAGTCACAGTTATATATTAACCCAGTGACACTCACAGTTATATATATTAACCCAGGGACAGTCACAGTTATATATATTAACCCAGTGACACTCACAGTTATATATTAACCCAGTGACAGTCACAGTTATATTTATTAACCCAGTGACAGTCACAGTTATATATTAACCCAGTGACAGTCACAGTTATATATATTAACCCAGGGACAGTCACAGTTATATATTAACCCAGAGACAGACACAGTTATATATATTAACCCAGGGACAGTCACAGTTATATATATTAACCCAGTGACAGTCACAGTTATATATTAACCCAGTGACACTCACAGTTATATATATTAACCCAGTGACACTCACAGTGATATATTAACCCAGTGACAGTCACTGTTATATATTAACCCAGTGACACTCACAGTGATATATTAACCCAGTGACAGTCACAGTTATATATTAACCCAGTGACACTCACAGTTATATATATTAACCCAGGGACAGTCACAGTTATGTATATTAACCCAGTCACAGTCACAGTTATATATTAACCCAGGGACAGTCACAGTTATATATATTAACCCAGTCACAGTCACAGTTATATATTAACCCAGTGACACTCACAGTTATATATATTAACCCAGTGACACTCACAGTTATATATTATCCCAGTGACCCTCACAGTTATATATATTAACCCAGTGACACTCACAGTTATATATTAACCCAGTGACACTCACAGTTATATATTAGCCCAGTGACAGTCACTGTTATATATTCGCCCAGGGACAGTCACAGTTATATATATTAACCCAGTGACAGTCACAGTTATATATTCACCCAGTGACAGTCACAGTTATATATTAGCCCAGGGACAGTCACAGTTATATATTAGCCCAGGGACAGTCACAGTTATATATATTAACCCAGTGACAGTCACAGTTATATATATTAGCCCAGGGACAGTCACAGTTATATATATTATCCCAGTGACCCTCACAGTTATATATATTAACCCAGTGACACTCACAGTTATATATTAACCCAGTGACACTCACAGTTATATATATTAACCCAGTGACACTCACAGTTATAAATTAGCCCAGTGACAGTCACTGTTATATATTCGCCCAGGGACAGTCACAGTTATATATTAACCCAGTGACAGTCACAGTTATATATTCGCCAAGTGACAGTCACAGTTATATATTAGCCCAGGGACAGTCACAGTTATATATTAGCCCAGTGACACTCACAGTTATATATATTAACCCAGTGACAGTCACAGTTATATATTAGCCCAGTGACAGACACAGTTATATATTCGCCCAGTGACAGTCACAGTTATATATTAACCCAGTGACAGTCACAGTTATATATTCGTCCAGTGACACTCACAGTTATATATATTAACCCAGTGACAGACACAGCTATATATTAACCCAGTGACACTCACAGTTATATATATTAACCCAGTGACAGTCACAGTTATATATATTAACCCAGTGACAGTCACAGTTATATATTCGCCCAGGGACAGTCACAGTCATATATTAGCCCAGGGAGAGTCACAGTTATATATTAACCCAGTGACACTCACAGTTATATATTAACCCAGTGACAGTCACAGTTATATATTAACCCAGTGACAGTCAAAGTTATATATTAACCCAGTGACAGTCACAGTTATATATTCGCCAAGTGACAGTCACAGTTATATATTAGCCCAGGGACAGTCACAGTTATATATTAGCCCAGTGACACTCACAGTTATATATATTAACCCAGTGACAGTCACAGTTATATATTAGCCCAGTGACAGACACAGTTATATATTCGCCCAGTGACAGTCACAGTTATATATTAACCCAGTGACAGTCACAGTTATATATTCGTCCAGGGACAGTCACAGTTATATATTAGCCCAGTGACACTCACAGTTATATATATTAACCCAGTGACAGACACAGCTATATATTAACCCAGTGACAGTCACAGTTATATATATTAACCCAGTGACACTCACAGTTATATATATTAACCCAGTGACAGTCACAGTTATATATTCGCCCAGGGACAGTCACAGTTATATATTAGCCCAGGGAGAGTCACAGTTATATATTAACCCAGTGACACTCACAACTATATATTAGCCCAGTGACAGACACAGTTATATATTAGCCCAGTGACAGTCACAGTTATATATATTAACCCAGGGACAGACACAGTTATATATTAACCCAGTGACACTCACAGTTATATATATTAGCCCAGTGACCCTCACAGTTATATATATTAACCCAGTGACAGTCACAATTATATATATTAGCCCAGTGACCCTCACAGTTATATATATTAACCCAGGGACAGTCACAGTTATATATTAACCCAGCGACACTCACAGTTATATATTAGCCCAGTGACAGTCACAGTTATATATATTAACCCAGGGACAGACACAGTTATATATTAACCCAGTGGCACTCACAGCTATATATTCGCCCAGTGACAGTCACAGTTATATATATTAAACCAGGGACAGACACAGTTATATATTAACCCAGTGACACTCACAGTTATATATATTAACCCAGTGACCCTCACAGTTATATATATTAACCCAGTGACAGTCACAGTTATATATTAAACCAGTGACACTCACAGTTATATATATTAACCCAGTGACCCTCACAGTTATATATTAGCCCAGTGACAGTCACTGTTATATATATTAACCCAGTGACACTCACAGTTATATATTAGCCCAGTGACAGTCACTGTTATATATATTAACCCAGTGACACTCACAGTTATATATTAGCCCAGTGACAGTCACAGTTATATATATTAACCCAGGGACAGACACAGTTATATATTAGCCCAGTGACAGTCACAGTTATATATTAGCCCAGTGACAGTCACAGTTATATATATTAACCCAGCGACAATCACAGTTATATATTAGCCCAGTGACAGACAGTTATATATTAGCCCAGTGACAGTCACAGTTATATATATTAACCCAGGGACAGACACAGTTATATATTAGCCCTGTGACAGACACAGTTATATATTAACCCAGTGACAGTCACAGTTATACTTATTAACCCAGTGACAGTCACAGTTATATATATTAACCCAGTGACACTCACAGTTATATATAATAGCCCAGGGACAGTCACAGTTATATATTAACCCAGTGACAGTCACAGTTATATATTAAACCAGTGACCCTCACAACTATATATTAGCCCAGTGACAGACACAGTTATATATTAGCCCAGTGACACTCACAGTTATATATATTAACCCAGGGACAGTCACAGTTATATATTAACCCAGTGACAGTCACAGTTATATATATTAACCCAGTGACACTCACAGTTATATATTAACCCAGGGACAGTCACAGTCATATGTTAACCCAGTAACAGTCACAGTTATATTTATTAACCCAGTGACAGTCACAGTTATATATATTAACCCAGCGACAAACACAGGTATATATATTAGCCCGGGACAGTCACAGTTATATATATTAACCCAGGGACAGTCACAGGTATATATTAACCCAGTGACAGTCACAGTTATATATTAACCCAGAGACACTCACAGTTATATATATTAGCCCGGGACAGTCACAGTTATATATATTAACCCAGGGACAGTCACAGTTATATATTAACCCAGTGACACTCACAGTTATATATATTAACCCAGGGACAGTCACAGTTATATATATTAACCCAGTGACACTCACAGTTATATATTAACCCAGTGACAGTCACAGTTATATTTATTAACCCAGTGACAGTCACAGTTATATATTAACCCAGTGACAGTCACAGTTATATATATTAACCCAGGGACAGTCACAGTTATATATTAACCCAGAGACAGACACAGTTATATATATTAACCCAGGGACAGTCACAGTTATATATATTAACCCAGGGACAGACACAGTTATATATTAACCCAGTGACAGTCACAGTTATATATATTAACCCAGTGACACTCACAGTGATATATTAACCCAGTGACAGTCACTGTTATATATTAACCCAGTGACACTCACAGTGATATATTAACCCAGTGACAGTCACAGTTATATATTAACCCAGTGACACTCACAGTTATATATATTAACCCAGGGACAGTCACAGTTATGTATATTAACCCAGTCACAGTCACAGTTATATATTAACCCAGGGACAGTCACAGTTATATATATTAACCCAGTCACAGTCACAGTTATATATTAACCCAGTGACACTCACAGTTATATATATTAACCCAGGGACAGTCACAGTTATATATATTAACCCAGTGACACTCACAGTTATATATATTAACCCAGGGACACTCACAGTTATATATTAACGCAGCGACACTCACAGTTATATATATTAACCCAGGGACACTCACAGTTATATATATTATCCCAGTGACAGTCACAGTTATATATATTAACCCAGGGACACTCACAGTTATATATTAACCCAGTGACAGTCATAGTTATATATATTAACCCAGGGACAGACACAGTTATATATTAACCCAGTGACAGTCACAGTTATATATATTAACCCAGTGACACTCACAGTTATATATATTAACCCAGTGACAGTCACAGTTATATATATTAGCCCAGTGACACTCACAGTTATATATTAACCCAGTGACACTTACAGCTATATATTAGCCCAGTGACAGACACAGTTATATATTAGCCCAGTGACAGTCACAGTGATATATTAACCCAGTGACACTCACAGTTATATATATTAACCCAGGGACAGACACAGTTATATATTAACCCAGTGACACTGACAGTTATATATATTAACCCAGTGACACTCACAGTTATATATATTAACCCAGCGACACTCACAGTTATATATTCGCCCAGTGACAGTCACAGTTATATATATTAACCCAGTGACACTCACAGTTATATATTAGCCCAGTGACAGTCACTGTTATATATATTAACCCAGTGACACTCACAGTTATATATTAGCCCAGTGACAGTCACTGTTATATATATTAACCCAGTGACAGTCACAGTTATATATTAGCCCAGTGACAGTCACAGTTATATATTCGCCCAGTGACAGTCACAGTTATATATTAGCCCAGGGACAGTCACAGTTATATATTAGCCCAGGGACAGTCACAGTTATATATATTAACCCAGTGACAATCACAGTTATATATATTAGCCCAGGGACAGTCACAGTTATATATATTAACCCAGTGACAGTCACAGTTATATATTCGCCTAGGGACAGTCACAGTTATATATTAACCCAGTGACAGTCACAGTTATATATTCGCCCAGGGACAGTCACAGTTATATATTAACCCAGTGACAGTCACAGTTATATATATTAACACAGTGACAGTCACAGTTATATATATTAACCCAGTGACAGTCACAGTTATATATTAAGACAGTGACAGTCACAGTTATATATTAGCCCAGGGACAGTCACAGTTATATATTAACCCAGTGAAAGTCGCAGTTATATATATTAACCCAGTGACAGTCACAGTTATATATTAGCCCAGTGACAGTCACAGTTATATATTAACCCAGTGACACTTACAGCTATATATTAGCCCAGTGACAGACACAGTTATATATTAGCCCAGTGACAGTCACAGTGATATATTAACCCAGTGACACTCACAGTTATATAGATTAACCCAGGGACAGATACAGTTATATATTAACCCAGTGACACTCACAGTTATATATATTAGCCCAGTGACCCTCACAGTTATATACATTAACCCAGTGACACTCACAGTTATATATTAGCCCAGGGACAGTCACAGTTATATATTAACCCAGTGACAGTCACAGTTATATATATTAACCCAGTGACACTCACAGTTATATATTAGCCCAGGGACAGTCACAGTTATATATTAACCCAGTGACAGTCGCAGTTATATATATTAACCCAGTGACAGTCACAGTTATATATTAACCCAGTGACAGTCACAGTTATATATTAGCCCAGTGACAGTCACAGTTATATATTAGCCCAGGGAGAGTCACAGTTATATATTCGCCCAGGGACAGTCACAGTTATATATTAGCCCAGTGACAGTCACAGTTATATATTAGCCCAGGGACAGTCACAGTTATATATATTATCCCAGGGACAGTCACAGTTATATATTAACCCAGTGACAGTCACAGTTATATATATTCGCCCAGGGACAGTCACAGTTATATATTAACCCAGTGACAGTCACAGTTATATATATTATCCCAGTGACCCTCACAGTTATATATATTAACCCAGTGACACTCACAGTTATATATTAACCCAGTGACACTCACAGTTATATATATTAACCCAGTGACACTCACAGTTATATATTAGCCCAGTGACAGTCACTGTTATATATTCGCCCAGGGAAAGTCAAAGTTATATATATTAACCCAGTGACAGTCACAGTTATATATTCGCCCAGTGACAGTCACAGTTATATATTAGCCCAGGGACAGTCACAGTTATATATTAGCCCAGGGACAGTCACAGTTATATATATTAACCCAGTGACAGTCACAGTTATATATATTAGCCCAGGGACAGTCACAGTTATATATATTAACCCAGTGACACTCACAATTATATATTAGCCCAGTGACAGTCACTGTTATATATTCGCCCAGGGACAGTCACAGTTATATATTAACCCAGTGACAGTCACAGTTATATATTCGCCAAGTGACAGTCACAGTTATATATTAGCCCAGGGACAGTCACAGTTATATATTAGCCCAGTGACACTCACAGTTATATATATTAACCCAGTGACAGTCACAGTTATATATTAGCCCAGTGACAGACACAGTTATATATTCGCCCAGTGACAGTCACAGTTATATATTAACCCAGTGACAGTCACAGTTATATATTCGTCCAGGGACAGTCACAGTTATATATTAGCCCAGTGACACTCACAGTTATATATATTAACCCAGTGACAGACACAGCTATATATTAACCCAGTGACACTCACAGTTATATATATTAACCCAGTGACAGTCACAGTTATATATATTAACCCAGTGACAGTCACAGTTATATATTCGCCCAGGGACAGTCACAGTTATATATTAGCCCAGGGAGAGTCACAGTTATATATTAACCCAGTGACACTCACAACTATATATGAGCCCAGTGACAGACACAGTTATATATTAGCCCAGTGACAGTCACAGTTATATATATTAACCCAGGGACAGACACAGTTATATATTAACCCAGTGACACTCACAGTTACATATATTAGCCCAGTGACAGTCACTGTTATATATTAGCCCAGTGACAGTCACTGTTATATATTCGCCCAGGGACAGTCACAGTTATATATTAGCCCAGTGACAGTCACTGTTATATATTCGCCCAGGGACAGTCACAGTTATATATTAGCCCAGGGACAGTCACAGTTATATATTCGCCCAGGGACAGTCACAGTTATATATTCGCCCAGTGACAGTCACAGTTATATATTAGCCCAGGGACAGTCACAGTTATATATATTAACCCAGTGACAGTCACAGTTATATATATTAGCCCAGGGACAGTCACAGTTATATATATTAACCCAGTGACACTCACAATTATATATTAGCCCAGTGACAGTCACTGTTATATATTCGCCCAGGGACAGTCACAGTTATATATTAACCCAGTGACAGTCACAGTTATATATTCGCCAAGTGACAGTCACAGTTATATATTAGCCCAGGGACAGTCACAGTTATATATTAGCCCAGTGACACTCACAGTTATATATATTAACCCAGTGACAGTCACAGTTATATATTAGCCCAGTGACAGGTACAGTTATATATTCGCCCAGTGACAGTCACAGTTATATATTAACCCAGTGACAGTCACAGTTATATATTCGTCCAGGGACAGTCACAGTTATATATTAGCCCAGTGACACTCACAGTTATATATATTAACCCAGTGACAGACACAGCTATATATTAACCCAGTGACACTCACAGTTATATATATTAACCCAGTGACAGTCACAGTTATATATATTAACCCAGTGACAGTCACAGTTATATATTCGCCCAGGGACAGTCACAGTTATATATTAGCCCAGTGACAGTCACAGTTATATATTAACCCAGTGACACTCACAACTATATATTAGCCCAGTGACAGACACAGTTATATATTAGCCCAGTGACAGTCACAGTTATATATATTAACCCAGGGACAGACACAGTTATATATTAACCCAGTGACACTCACAGTTATATATATTAGCCCAGTGACAGTCACAGTTATATATTAACCCAGGGACAGTCACAGTTATTTATTAACCCAGTGACAGTCACAGTTATATATATTAGCCCAGTGACACTCACAGTTATATATTAACCCAGTGACACTTACAGCTATATATTAGCCCAGTGACAGACACAGTTATATATTAGCCCAGTGACAGTCACAGTTATATATTAACCCAGTGACACTCACAGTTATATATATTAACCCAGGGACAGACACAGTTATATATTAACCCAGTGACACTCACAGTTATATATATTAACCCAGTGACACTCACAGTTATATATATTAACTCAGCGACACTCACAGTTATATATTCGCCCAGTGACAGTCACAGTTATATATATTAACCCAGTGACACTCACAGTTATATATTAGCCCAGTGACAGTCACTGTTATATATATTAACCCAGTGACCCTCACAGTTATATATTAGCCCAGTGACAGTCACTGTTATATATATTAACCCAGTGACACTCACAGTTATATATTAGCCCAGTGACAGTCACAGTTATATATATTAACCCAGGGACAGACACAGTTATATATTAGCCCAGTGACAGTCACAGTTATATATTAGCCCAGTGACAGTCACAGTTATATATATTAACCCAGCGACAATCACAGTTATATATTAGCCCAGTGACAGACACAGTTATATATTAGCCCAGTGACAGTCACAGTTATATATGTTAACCCAGGGACAGACACAGTTATATATTAGCCCAGTGACAGACACAGTTATATATTAACCCAGTGACAGTCACAGTTATACTTATTAACCCAGTGACAGTCACAGTTATATATATTAACCCAGTGACACTCACAGTTATATATATTAGCCCAGGGACAGTCACAGTTATATATTAACCCAGTGACAGTCACAGTTATATATTAAACCAGTGACCCTCACAACTATATATTAGCCCAGTGACAGACACAGTTATATATTAGCCCAGTGACACTCGCAGTTATATATATTAACCCAGGGACAGTCACAGTTATATATTAACCCAGTGACAGTCACAGTTATATATATTAACCCAGTGACACTCACAGTTATATATTAACCTAGGGACAGTCACAGTCATATATTAACCCAGTGACAGTCACAGTTATATTTATTAACCCAGTGACAGTCACAGTTATATATATTAACCCAGCGACAAACACAGGTATATATATTAGCCCGGGACAGTCACAGTTATATATATTAACCCAGGGACAGTCACTGGTACATATTAACCCAGTGACAGTCACAGTTATATATTAACCCAGTGACACTCACAGTTATATATATTAGCCCGGGACAGTCACAGTTATATATATTAACCCAGGAACAGTCACAGTTATATATTAACCCAGGGACAGTCACAGTTATATATATTAACCCAGTGACACTCACAGTTATATATTAACCCAGTGACAGTCACAGTTATATTTATTAACCCAGTGACAGTCACAGTTATATATTAAACCAGTGACAGTCACAGTTATATATATTAACCCAGGGACAGTCACAGTTATATATTAACCCAGAGACAGACACAGTTATATATATTAACCCAGGGACAGTCACAGTTATATATATTAACCCAGGGACAGTCACAGTTATATATATTAACCCAGGGACAGACACAGTTATATATTAACCCAGTGACAGTCACAGTTATATATTAACCCAGGGACACTCACAGTTATATATATTAACCCAGTGACACTCACAGTGATATATTAACCCAGTGACAGTCACAGTTATATATATTAACCCAGGGACAGTCACAGTTATATATATTAACCCAGTGACACTCACAGTGATATATTAACCCAGTGACAGTCACTGTTATATATTAACCCAGTGACAGTCACAGTTATATATATTAACCCAGTGACACTCACAGTGATATATTAACCCAGTGACAGTCACAGTTATATATTAACCCAGTGACAGTCACAGTTATATATATTAACCCAGGGACAGTCACAGTTATATATATTAACCCAGTCACAGTCACAGTTATATATTAACCCAGTGACAGTCACAGTTATATATATTAACCCAGGGACAGTCACAGTTATATATATTAACCCAGGGACACTCACAGTTATATATTAACCCAGCGACACTCACAGTTATATATATTAACCCAGGGACACTCACAGTTATATATATTATCCCAGTGACAGTCACAGTTATATATATTAACCCAGGGACACTCACAGTTATATATTAACCCAGTGACAGTCACAGTTATATATATTAACCCAGGGACAGACACAGTTATATATTAACCCAGTGACAGTCACAGTTATATATATTAACCCAGTGACACTCACAGTTATATATATTAACCCAGTGACAGTCACAGTTATATATATTCACCCAGTGACAGTCACAGTTATATATTAACCCAGGGACAGTCACAGTTATTTATTAACCCAGTGACAGTCACAGTTATATATATTAGCCCAGTGACACTCACAGTTATATATTAACCCAGTGACACTTACAGCTATATATTAGCCCAGTGACAGACACAGTTATATATTAGCCCAGTGACAGTCACAGTGATATATTAACCCAGTGACACTCACAGTTATATATATTAACCCAGGGACTGACACAGTTATATATTAACCCAGTGACACTCACAGTTATATATATTAACCCAGTGACACTCACAGTTATATATATTAACCCAGCGACACTCACAGTTATATATTCGCCCAGTGACAGTCACAGTTATATATATTAACCCAGTGACACTCACAGTTATATATTAGCCCAGTGACAGTCACTGTTATATATATTAACCCAGTGACAGTCACAGTTATATATTAGCCCAGTGACAGTCACTGTTATATATATTAACCCAGTGACAGTCTCAGTTATATATTAGCCCAGTGACAGTCACAGTTATATATATTAACCCAGGGACAGACACAGTTATATATTAACCCAGTGACACTCACAGCTATATATTCGCCCAGTGACAGTCACAGTTATATATATTAAACCAGGGACAGACAGAGTTATATATTAACCCAGTGATACTCACAGTTATATATATTAACCCAGTGACCCTCACAGTTATATATATTAAACCAGTGACACTCACAGTTATATATATTAACCCAGTGACCCTCACAGTTATATATTAGCCCAGTGACAGTCACTGTTATATATATTAACCCAGTGACACTCACAGTTATATATTAGCCCAGTGACAGTCACAGTTATATATATTAACCCAGGGACAGACACAGTTATATATTAGCCCAGTGACAGTCACAGTTATATATTAGCCCAGTGACAGTCACAGTTATATATATTAACCCAGCGACAATCACAGTTATATATTAGCCCAGTGACAGTCACAGTTATATATTAACCCAGTGACAGTCACAGTTATATATTAAACCAGTGACCCTCACAACTATATATTAGCCCAGTGACAGACACAGTTATATATTAGCCCAGTGACACTCGCAGTTATATATATTAACCCAGTGACAGTCACAGTTATATATTAACCCAGTGACAGTCACAGTTATATATATTAACCCAGTGACACTCACAGTTATATATTAACGCAGGGACAGTCACAGTCATATATTAACCCAGTGACAGTCACAGTTATATTTATTAACCCAGTGACAGTCACAGTTATATATATTAACCCAGCGACAAACACAGGTATATATATTAGCCCGGGACAGTCACAGTTATATATATTAACCCAGGGACAGTCACAGGTACATATTAACCCAGTGACAGTCACAGTTATATATTAACCCAGTGACACTCACAGTTATATATATTAGCCCGGGACAGTCACAGTTATATATATTAACCCAGGAACAGTCACAGTTATATATTAACCCAGGGACAGTCACAGTTATATATATTAACCCAGTGACACTCACAGTTATATATTAACCCAGTGACAGTCACAGTTATATATTAACCCAGTGACAGTCACAGTTATATATATTAACCCAGGGACAGTCACAGTTATATATTAACCATGAGACAGACACAGTTATATATATTAACCCAGGGACAGTCACAGTTATATATATTAACCCAGGGACAGACACAGTTATATATTAACCCAGTGACAGTCACAGTTATATATTAACCCAGGGACAGTCACAGTTATATATATTAACCCAGTGACACTCACAGTTATATATATTAACCCAGTGACACTCACAGTGATATATTAACCCAGTGACAGTCACAGTTATATATATTAACCCAGGGACAGTCACAGTGATATATTAACCCAGTGACAGTCACTGTTATATATTAACCCAGTAACAGTCACAGTTATATATATTAACCCAGTGACACTCACAGTGATATATTAACCCAGTGACAGTCACAGTTATATATATTAACCCAGTCACAGTCACAGTTATATATATTAACCCAGGGACACTCACAGTTATATATTAACCCAGCGACACTCACAGTTATATATATTAACCCAGGGACACTCACAGTTATATATATTATCCCAGTGACAGTCACAGTTATATATATTAACCCAGGGACACTCACAGTTATATATTAACCCAGTGACAGTCACAGTTATATATATTAACCCAGGGACAGACACAGTTATATATTAACCCAGTGACAGTCACAGTTATATATATTAACCCAGTGACACTCACAGTTATATATATTCACCCAGTGACAGTCACAGTTATATATTAACCCAGGGACCGTCATAGTTATATATATTAACCCAGTGACACTCACAGTTATATATATTAACCCAGTGACACTCACAGTGATATATTAACCCAGTGACAGTCACAGTTATATATATTAACCCAGGGACAGTCACAGTTATATATATTAACCCAGTGACACTCACAGTTATATATATTAACCCAGCGACACTCACAGTTATATATTCGCCCAGTGACAGTCACAGTTATATATATTAACCCAGTGACACTCACAGTTATATATTAGCCCAGTGACAGTCACTGTTATATATATTAACCCAGTGACAGTCACAGTTATATATTAGCCCAGTGACAGTCACTGTTATATATATTAACCCAGTGACAGTCACAGTTATATATTAGCCCAGTGACAGTCACTGTTATATATATTAACCCAGTGACAGTCACAGTTATATATTAGCCCAGTGACAGTCACAGTTATATATTCGCCCAGTGACAGTCACAGTTATATATTAGCCCAGGGACAATCACAGTTATATATTAGCCCAGGGACAGTCACAGTTATATATATTAACCCAGTGACAGTCACAGTTATATATATTAGCCAAGGAACAGTCACAGTTATATATATTAACCCAGTGACAGTCACAGTTATATATTCGCCCAGGGACAGTCACAGTTATATATTAACCCAGTGACAGTCACAGTTATATATTCGTCCAGTGACAGTCACAGTTATATATTAGCCCAGGGACAGTCACAGTTATATATTAACCCAGTGACAGTCACAGTTATATATTCGTCCAGTGACAGTCACAGTTATATATTAGCCCAGGGACAGTCACAGTTATATATTAGCCCAGTGACACTCACAGTTATATATATTAACCCAGTGACAGTCACAGTTATATATTAGCCCAGTGACAGACACAGTTATATATTCGCCCAGTGACAGTCACAGTTATATATTAACCCAGTGACAGTCACAGTTATATATTCGTCCAGGGACAGTCACAGTTATATATTAGCCCAGTGACACTCACAGTTATATATATTAACCCAGTGACAGACACAGCTATATATTAACCCAGTGACACTCACAGTTATATATATTAACCCAGTGACAGTCACAGTTATATATATTAACCCAGTGACAGTCACAGTTATATATTCGCCCAGGGACAGTCACAGTTATATATTAGCCCAGGGAGAGTCACAGTTATATATTAACCCAGTGACACTCACAACTATATATTAGCCCAGTGACAGACACAGTTATATATTAGCCCAGTGACAGTCACAGTTATATATATTAACCCAGGGACAGACACAGTTATATATTAACCCAGTGACACTCACAGTTATATATATTAGCCCAGTGACCCTCACAGTTATATATATTAACCCAGTGACAGTCACAGTTATATATATTAGCCCAGTGACCCTCACAGTTATATATATTAACCCAGGGACAGTCACACTTATATATTAACCCAGCGACACTCACAGGTATATATTAGCCCAGTGACAGTCACAGTTATATATATTAACCCAGGGACAGACACAGTTATATATTAACCCAGTGACACTCACAGTTATATATATTAGCCCAGTGACCCTCACAGTTATATATATTAACCCAGTGACAGTCACAGTTATATATATTAGCCCAGTGACCCTCACAGTTATATATATTAACCCAGGGACAGTCACACTTATATATTAACCCAGCGACACTCACAGGTATATATTAGCCCAGTGACAGTCACAGTTATATATATTAACCCAGGGACAGACACAGTTATATATTAACCCAGTGACACTCACAGCTATATATTAGCCCAGTGACAGTCACAGTTATATATATTAAACCAGGGACAGACACAGTTATATATTAACCCAGGGACACTCACAGTTATATATATTAACCCAGTGACCCTCACAGTTATATATATTAACCCAGTGACACTCACAGTTATATATATTAACCCAGTGACACTCACAGTTATATATTAGCCCAGTGACAGTCACTGTTATATATATTAACCCAGTGACACTCACAGTTATATATTAGCCCAGTGACACTCACAGTTATATATTAACCCAGTGACACTCACAGTTATATATTAGCCCAGTGACAGTCACTGTTATATATATTAACCCAGTGACACTCACAGTTATATATTAGCCCAGTGACAGTCACCGTTATATATTAGCCCAGGGACAGTCACAGTTATATATATTAACCCAGTGACAGTCACAGTTATATATATTAGCCCAGGGACAGTCACAGTTATATATTAGCCCAGTGACAGTCACAGTTATATATTAGCCCAGTGACACTCACAGTTATATATATTAACCCAGTGACACTCACAGTTATATATTAGCCCAGTGACAGACACAGTTATATATTCGCCCAGTGACAGTCACAGTTATATATTAGCCCAGGGACAGTCACAGTTATATATTAGCCCAGTGACACTCACAGTTATATATATTAACCCAGTGACAGTCACAGTTATATATTAGCCCAGTGACAGTCACAGTTATATATTCGCCCAGTGACAGTCACAGTTATATATTAACCCAGTGACAGTCACAGTTATATATTCGTCCAGGGACAGTCACAGTTATATATTAGCCCAGTGACACTCACAGTTATATATATTAACCCAGTGACAGTCACAGTTATATATTAACCCAGTGACAGTCACAGTTATATATTAGCCCAGGGAGAGTCACAGTTATATATATTAACCCAGTGACACTCACAGCTATATATATTAACCCAGTGACAGACACAGTTATATATTAGCCCAGTGACAGTCACAGTTATATATATTAACCCAGGGACAGACACAGTTATATATTAACCCAGTGACACTCACAGTTATATATATTAGCCCAGTGACCCTCACAGTTATATATATTAACCCAGTGACACTCACAGTTATATATTAGCCCAGTGACAGTCACTGTTATATATATTAACCCAGTGACACTCACAGTTATATATTAGCCCAGGGACAGTCACAGGTATATATTAACCCAGTGACAGTCACTGTTATATATTAGCCCAGGGAGAGTCACAGTTATATATTAACCCAGTGACACTCAAAGCTATATATTAGCCCAGTGACAGACACAGTTATATATTAGCCCAGTGACAGTCACAGTTATATATATTAACCCAGGGACAGACACAGTTATATATTAACCATGTGACACTCACAGTTATATATATTAGCCCAGTGACCATCACAGTTATATATATTAACCCAGTGGCAGTCACAGTTATATATATTAACCCAGTGACAGTCACAGTTATATATTCGCCCAGGGACAGTCACAGTTATATATATTAACCCAGTGACAGACACAGTTATATATTAGCCCAGTGACAGTCACTGTTATATATATTAACCCAGTGACAGTCACAGCTATATATTAGCCCAGTGACAGACACAGTTATATATTAGCCCAGTGACAGTCACAGTTATATATATTAACCCAGTGACACTCACAGCTATATATTAGCCCAGTGACAGACACAGTTATATATTAACCCAGTGACAGTCACAGTTATATATTAACCCAGTGACACTCACTGTTATATATATTAACCCAGTGACAGTCACAGTTATATATATTAACCCAGTGACAGTCACAGTTATATATTAACCCAGTGACAGTCACAGTTATATATTAACCCAGTGACACTCACTGTTATATATATTAACCCAGTGACAGACACAGTTATATATTAACCCAGTGACAGTCACAGCTATATATTAGCCCAGTGACAGACACAGTTATATATTAGCCCAGTGACAGTCACAGTTATATATATTAACCCAGGGACAGACACAGTTATATATATTAACCCAGTGACACTCACAGTTATATATTAGCCCAGTGACAGACACAGTTATATATTAGCCCAGTGACAGTCACAGTTATATATATTAACCCAGGGACAGTCACAGTTATATATTAGCCCAGTGACACTCACAGTTATATATTAACCCAGTGACAGTCACAGTTATATATTAACCCAGTGACACTCACAGTTATATATATTAACCCAGTGACACTCACAGTTATATATTAGCCCAGTGACAGTCACAGTTATATATTAACCCAGTGACACTCACAGTTATACATTAACCCAGTGACACTCACAGTTATATATATTAACCCAGTGACACTCACAGTTATATATTAGCCCAGTGACAGTCACAGTTATATATTAACCCAGTGACAGTCACAGTTATATATTAGCCCAGTGACAGTCACAGTTATATATTAACCCAGTGACAGTCACAGTTATATATTAACCCAGTGACACTCACAGTTATATATATTAACCCAGTGACACTCACAGTTATATATATTAACCCAGTGACAGTCACTGTTATATATGAACCCAGCGACACTCACAGTTATATATATATTAACTCAGTGACACTCACAGTTATATATTAACCCAGAGACACTCACAGTTATATATTAACCCAGAGACACTCACAGTTATATATATTAACCCAGGGACAGTCACAGTTATATATTAGCCCAGTGACACTCACAGTTATATATTAGCCCAGTGACACTCACAGTTATATATATATTAACTCAGTGACACTCACAGTTATATATATTAACCCAGTGACACTCACAGTTATATATTAACCCAGAGACACTCACAGTTATATATATTAACCCAGAGACACTCACAGTTATATATTAACCCAGTGACTCTCACAGTTATATATTAACCCAGTGACTCTCACAGTTATATATTCGCCCAGGGACAGTAACTGATATCCACGTTCGCCCAGTGGAAACCACAATTAAAAATTGCCTTGTGAAGGGCATAAAGGCACACCCTTGTTCTATCAGAATTCAATTTCTACAGGCCGAGTGGATAGTCTCTCTGTCTGTACGTCCCATCACAAAGTACAATGCAAATTAAACTTCAGCTCCTTATCTGCTCCACAGTAACACGTGGGAACATCACAGGGATATGGAGCCTCCTGGGAGCAATCACTTTCTTCACAGAGCTTCGAACTGAATGTTCAATCCCCTGCTATTGATTCTCCACACCAGGCACATAACACATGACTCAATGCAGTTGTCTGTCTGCCAAAGAATACACACACCCTACATTCTGGAAACAGCAGGGATTAGCTGCATGTGGTATAGGGGCTGGGCAGCATCATTCCCACAGACTTCAAACTGAAACAGGGAGAGGCAACAAGCCTCACTTCCTGGAGGTCCACATGCAGGCTGGGTGGTGTACACACTCCGACTGACCCCAAAATCCTGGGAACAGGATAACAACAGCACACCCACCCATTGGTAAAACCACACACACCGGGACTGCTTCAATCATCACAGCACAAATCAACGCCGGTTTCAAACAAGACCAGCAGAAATCAAAGGCTATTCTGTACCCCCCCATCCTGGGAGTGTTTGATAAGGGACAGTGTAGAGGGAGCTTTACTCTGCATCTAACCCCATGCTATCCTGTGCAGGGAGTGTTTGATGGGGGAGGGAGCAGTGCAGAGCGAGCTTTATTCTGTATATAATCCTGTTCAGTCCATGTCCTGGGATTGTTTGATGAATGTTGGTGCAGAGGGAGTCAGAAAGTTAAACAGCTCGGAAACAGACCCTTCAGTCCAACCCGTCCATGCTGACCAGATATCCCAACTTAATGAAGTCCCATTTGCCAGCACTTGGCCCATGTCCCTCTAACCCCTTCCTATTTATGTACCCTCCAGAAGCCTTTTAAATAATGTAATTGTACCCGCCCTCACCACTTCCTTTGACAGCTCATTCCACACACGCACCACCCTGTCATCTGTACCTCACAACGAATCTTCCAATAGTGTGTTACTCATAGGGCAACAGAACCTTGAGCACTGACCCTCCGACAGTGCGGTGCTCCCTTAGCACTGACCCTCCGACAGTGCCCACTGCCTCAGCACTGACCGTCCGACAGTGTGGCACTGCTTCAGCACTGACCCCCTGACAGTGCGGATCTCTCTCAGCACTGACCCTCTGACAGTGCCCACTCCCACAGCACTGACCCTCCGATAGTGCGGCACTCCCTCAGCACTGACCCTCCGACAGTGCGGCACTCCCTCAGCACTGACCCTCTGACAGTGCGGCACTCCCTCAGCACTGGCCCTCTAACAGTGCGGCACTCCCTCAGCACTGACCCTCTGACAGTGCGGCACTCCCTCAGCACTGACCCTCCAACAGTGCGGCACTCCCTCAGCACTGACCCTCGGACAGTGCGACACTCCCTCAGCACTGACCCTCTGACAGTGCAGCACTCCCTCAGCACTGACCCTCCGACAGTGCGGCACTCCCTCAGCACTGACCCTCCGACAGTGCGGATCTCTCTCAGCACTGACCCTCCGACAGTGCGGCACTCCCTCAGCACTGACCCTCCGACAGTGCGGCTCTCCCTCAGCACTGACCCTGTGATAGTGCGGCACTCCCTCAGCACTGACCCTCCGACAGTGTCCACTCCCTCAGCACTGACCCTGTGATAGAGCGGCGCTCCCTCAGCACTGACCCTCCGACAGTGCGGATCTCTCTCAGCACTGACCCTCTGACAGTGCCCACTCCCACAGCACTGACCCTCCGATAGTGCGGCAGTCCCTCAGCACTGACCCTCCGACAGTGCGGATTTCTCTCAGCACTGACCCTCTGACAGTGCCCACTCCCACAGCACTGACCCTCCGACAGTGCGGATCTCTCTCAGCACTGACCCTCCGACAGTGCGGCACTCCCTCAGCACTGACCCTCCGACAGTGCGGATCTCTCTCAGCACTGACCCTCCGACAGTGCGGCACTCCCTCAGCACTGACCCTCCGACAGTGCGGCTCTCCCTCAGCACTGACCCTGTGATAGTGCGGCACTCCCTCAGCACTGACCCTCCGACAGTGTCCACTCCCTCAGCACTGACCCTGTGATAGAGCGGCGCTCCCTCAGCACTGACCCTCCGACAGTGCGGATCTCTCTCAGCACTGACCCTCTGACAGTGCCCACTCCCACAGCACTGACCCTCCGATAGTGCGGCAGTCCCTCAGCACTGACCCTCCGACAGTGCGGATTTCTCTCAGCACTGACCCTCTGACAGTGCCCACTCCCACAGCACTGACCCTCCGACAGTGCGGCAGTCCCTCAGCACTGACCCTCCGACAGTGCCCACTCCCACAGCACTGACCCTCCGATAGTGCGGCACTCCCTCAGCACTGACCCTCCGACAGTGCGGCACTCCCTCAGCACTGACCCTCCGACAGTGCGGATTTCTCTCAACACTGACCCTCCGACAGTGCCCACTCCCACAGCACTGACCCTCCGATAGTGCGGCACTCCCTCAGCACTGACCCTCCGACAGTGCGGCACTCCCTCAGCACTGACCCTCCGACAGTGCGGCACTCCTTCAGCACTGACCCTCCGACAGTGCCCACTCCCACAGCACTGACCCTCCGATAGTGCAGCAGTCCCTCAGCACTGACCCTCCGACAGTGCGGCACTCCCTCAGCACTGACCCTCCGACAGTGCGGCACTCCTTCGATGTGACACTGCGTCTTGCTGCCAGTTCCTGAATATCTGGTCTGTGGATTGGAGCATGAACACAGAAAGCTATGACTCTGAGATTGGGATTTTCCCCAAGTCAATGCTGACTCACTTATGCTCCTTGTTTTCCGAGTGCTGTCTGACTTTTGTCCGGTCGGAGCTGGGAGAGATCCCGGTTCTGTGTCTGCCTTGACTTTGTTTCCCTGGCTGACTGTCTGATGAAATCAGGGTCCAAAGGTTTTGTCAGTGATTACAGATCAGTGAGCATTCTTGCTCAGATACAAAGCACATCATCATTTGGTGACAATATTCATTGCGTACATTCCATAAGCATTCACATCCTGCACACTCAGTAACAGCAGCTCCACAAGGCCTACACCTATCAGGGTTAGAACACTCGATTTGAAAATGATCCAAAAATAACAAACACACATGCAAGATTGATTCAAGTTTTGGCAAAAGCTTCAGGAACAGAAGAAGGCTATTCAGCCCATCCTTAGTGCTGACCCTCCGAGTGTACAGACTCGCCAACAGTGCCCACTCCCTCAGCACTGACCCTCCGACAGTGCGGCACTCCCTCAGCACTGACCCTCCGACAGTGCGGCACTCCCTCAGCACTGACCCTCCGACAGTGCCCGCTCCCTCAGCTCTGACCCTCCGACAGTGCCCGCTCCCTCAGCACTGACCCTCCGACAGTGCGGCACTCCCTCAGCACTGAACCTCTGACAGTGCCCGCGCTCTCAGCACTGACCCTCCGACAGTGCGGCGCTCCCTCAGCACTGACCCTCCGACAGTGCGGCTCTCCCTCAGCACTGACCCTCTGACAGTGTCCACTCCCTCAGCACTGACCCTCTGACAGTGCCCGCTCCCTCAGCACTGACCCTCTGACAGTGCCCGCTCTCTCAGCACTGACCCTCCGACAGTGTCCACTCCCTCAGCGCTGACCCTCTGACAGTGCCCACTCCCTCAGCACTGACCCTCCGACAGTGTGGCACCCCCTCAGCACTGAGCCTCCGAAGTGCCCACTCCCTCAGCACTGACACTGACAGTGCCCACTCCCACAGCACTGACCCTCCGACAGTGTCCACTCCCTCAGCACTGACCCTCCGACAGTGCGGCACTCCCTCAGCACTGACCCTCCGACAGTGTCCACTCCCTCAGCACTGACCCTCTGACAGTGCCCGCTCCCTCAGCACTGACCCTCCGACAGTGCCCACTCCCTCAGCACTGACCCTCCGACAGTGCCCACTCCCTCAGCACTGACCCTCCGACAGTGCGGCACTCCCTCAGCACTGACCCCTCCGACAGTGCCCACTCCCTCAACGCTGACCCTCTGACAGTGTCCACTCCCTCAGTGTTGACCCTCCGACAGTGTGGCACTCCCTCAGCACTGACCCTCCGACAGTGCCCACTCCCTCAACGCTGACCCTCTGATAGTGCCCGCTCTCTCAGCACTGACCCTCCGAAAGCGTCCACTCCCTCAGCACTGACCCTCCGACAGTGCCCACTCCCTCAACGCTGACCCTCTGACAGTGTCCACTCCCTCAGTGTTGACCCTCCGACAGTGTGGCACTCCCTCAGCACTGACCCTCCGACAGTGTGGCACTCCCTCAGCACTGACCCTCTGACAGTGTGGCAATCCCTCAGCACTGACCCTCCGACAGTGCCCACTCCCTCAGCACTGACCCTCGGACAGTGCGGCACTCCCTCAGCACTGACCCTCCGACAGTGCCCACTCCCTCAGCACTGACCCTCCGACAGTGCGGCACTCCCTCAGCATTGACCCTCCGACAGTGCGGCTCTCCCTCAGCACTGACCCTCCGACAGTGCGGCACTCCCTCAGCATTGACCCTCCGACAGTGCGGCTCTCCCTCAGCGCTAACCCTCCGACAGTGCCCACTTCCTCAGCACTGACCCTCCGACAGTGCGGCACTCCCTCAGCACTGACCCTCCGACAGTGTGGCACTCCCTCAGCACTGACCCTCTGACAGTGTGGCACTCCCTCAGCACTGACCCTCCGACAGTGCGGCACCCCCTCAGCACTGACCCTCCGATAGTGCGGCACTCCCTCAGCACTGACCCTCCGTCAGTGTGGCACACCCTCAGCACTGACCCTCCGACAGTGTCCCCTCCCTCAGCACTGACCCTCCGATAGTGCCCACTCCCTCAGCACTGACACTCTGACAGTGCCCACTCCCTCAGCACTGACCCTCTGACAGTGTGGCAATCCCTCAGCACTGACCCTCCGACAGTGCCCACTCCCTCAGCACTGACCCTCCGACAGTGCCCACTCCTTCAGCACTGACCCTCCGACAGTGCGGCGCTCCCTCAGCGCTGACCCTCCAACAGTGCGGCGCTCCCTTAGCACTGACCCTCCGACAGTGCCCGCTCCCTCAGCACTGACCCTCCGACAGTGCGTCACTCCCTCAGCACTGAACCTCTGACAGTGCCCCCTCCCTCAGCACTGACCCTCCGACAGTGCCCGGGGTTTTAACACTGACCCTCCGACAGTGCCCACTCCCTCAGCACTGACCCTCCGACAGTGCCCACTCCCTCAGCACTGACCCTCCGACAGTGCGGCACTCCCTCAGCACTGACCCCTCCGACAGTGCCCACTCCCTCAACGCTGACCCTCTGACAGTGTCCACTCCCTCAGTGTTGACCCTCCGACAGTGTGGCACTCCCTCAGCACTGACCCTCCGACAGTGCCCACTCCCTCAACGCTGACCCTCTGATAGTGCCCGCTCTCTCAGCACTGACCCTCCGAAAGCGTCCACTCCCTCAGCACTGACCCTCCGACAGTGCCCACTCCCTCAACGCTGACCCTCTGACAGTGTCCACTCCCTCAGTGTTGACCCTCCGACAGTGTGGCACTCCCTCAGCACTGACCCTCCGACAGTGTGGCACTCCCTCAGCACTGACCCTCTGACAGTGTGGCAATCCCTCAGCACTGACCCTCCGACAGTGCCCACTCCCTCAGCACTGACCCTCGGACAGTGCGGCACTCCCTCAGCACTGACCCTCCGACAGTGCCCACTCCCTCAGCACTGACCCTCCGACAGTGCGGCACTCCCTCAGCATTGACCCTCCGACAGTGCGGCTCTCCCTCAGCACTGACCCTCCGACAGTGCGGCACTCCCTCAGCATTGACCCTCCGACAGTGCGGCTCTCCCTCAGCGCTAACCCTCCGACAGTGCCCACTTCCTCAGCACTGACCCTCCGACAGTGCGGCACTCCCTCAGCACTGACCCTCCGACAGTGTGGCACTCCCTCAGCACTGACCCTCTGACAGTGTGGCACTCCCTCAGCACTGACCCTCCGACAGTGCGGCACCCCCTCAGCACTGACCCTCCGATAGTGCGGCACTCCCTCAGCACTGACCCTCCGTCAGTGTGGCACACCCTCAGCACTGACCCTCCGACAGTGTCCCCTCCCTCAGCACTGACCCTCCGATAGTGCCCACTCCCTCAGCACTGACACTCTGACAGTGCCCACTCCCTCAGCACTGACCCTCTGACAGTGTGGCAATCCCTCAGCACTGACCCTCCGACAGTGCCCACTCCCTCAGCACTGACCCTCCGACAGTGCCCACTCCTTCAGCACTGACCCTCCGACAGTGCGGCGCTCCCTCAGCGCTGACCCTCCAACAGTGCGGCGCTCCCTTAGCACTGACCCTCCGACAGTGCCCGCTCCCTCAGCACTGACCCTCCGACAGTGCGTCACTCCCTCAGCACTGAACCTCTGACAGTGCCCCCTCCCTCAGCACTGACCCTCCGACAGTGCCCGGGGTTTTAACACTGACCCTCCAACAGTGCGGCGCTCCCTCAGCACTGACCCCCTGACAGTGCAGCTCTCCCTCAGCACTGACCCTCCGACAGTGCGGCGCTCCCTCAGCGCTGACCCTCCGACAGTGCGGCGCTCCCTCAGCGCTGACCCTCCGACAGTGCGGCGCTCCCTTAGCACTGACCCTCCAACAGTGCCCACTCCCTCAGCACTGACCCTTCGACAGTGCCCACTCCCTCAGCACTGACCCTCCGACAGTGCGGCACTCCCTCAGCACTGACCCTCCGACAGTGCCCACTCCCTCAGCACTGACACTCTGACAGTGCCCACTCCCTCAGCACTGACCCTCCGACAGTGCCCACTCCCTCAGCACTGACAGTCTGACAGTGCCCACTCCCTCAGCACTGACCCTCCGACAGTCCCCACTCCCTCAAAACTGGAACCCACGATGTTCTGGGTGATTGAGGAGGGAAGCTTCCAGCACTAGGGTCAGGCTGAGTGTTGACAAGTTTCGGTGAAAGCAGATTGTTTTGGAGAAAGTCGGCTGTAATTGCGTTGAAGAATCCAGGCCAGGTCTTTGAAGAATCCCTTTGGTGTGATTCTCACTCGGATGGTGGGGAAGGTTTCGCCTGGCTTGTGTACAGCCAGCTGCCCTGTGTCTGAGGGAAGTGTACAGCACTGACAAGGTCGAAGGCTGTGGAAGGTCACCATCTGCCCCCGGTTTCAACCTCGCCATTAAGCTGACAGAGAGAATGGTTTTAACTCTGTAATTCCCAGAATGGATGAGGGGCTGCAAGATTGAACACACTTCTCAAACTTGGTGCTGTTTCAAAGTACCCCCACGTCCTCCTTCATGACAGCTTCCTCTTCCCCACATCCCCCTCTCCAGCCCTTCCCCTCCCAGAGCAGTTGCTGGGAGTAAATTCCACCCCCCAAAACCACTGCAATTCAACTCCTGATTACAAGAACATCTGGGTGGTGATCTTGTTGCTGCTTGTGGGATCTTTCTCTGCCACATTTACCCAATTCGGGACTGGAGGCAACATTTTGAGAACCACAGTGAGGTGGTCAAACCTCTGTGGAAACATCTTAACTTTCTCTGTCTCTCTCTCTCTCTCTGTCTCTCCAGAGAGCAGGACGTTGCATGCCAGGATAAAGAATGACCCAGAGAGTCACCATGTTGCTGGGTGAGAGTGTGGCGATGGGTCACAGGGAATCTGCATCAGCCACGATGGCCTCTGTAGTTGAACAGCTTCCATCGTTCACCAGCAGCAGTCCCAAAACTCCACTTCCCCAGCTGATCCAGGTCCTGCTGGAATTTCTGACAACCTTCCTCACTGTCCACGATCCCGCCTATTTTAGTGTCATCAGCAAAATTCCTTAATCCTGCCTTGGGCATTCTCATCCAAATCACTGAAATCGGTTACAAACAGTAATGGGATTACAGCAGATTAGGGAATGCGATATTCAGCTCCACAACAACACGATGGCTGAGCTGAGGCAGGTAGCTGTACTCTCGTCCAGTGTTTGACCAGGATCCCAGAACGAGACCGCAGTGAGAGATGGCATCAACCATACCAGTGATCCTTCACATCTTGAAACTGGGGTTTATATAAAAACCTGTTTTACTGAGGATTTTGAAATGAGTTAATAAGTTAAAACAGGGAAGGAAAATTTTAAAATCAGGGGCTTTTGCAAGTGAGCGTTGGAAATATTTATTTACAGAGTTGGGTAAAAGGTGGGAATCAATTACTCTCGTCCAGTGTTTGACCAGGATCCCAGAACGAGACCGCAGTGAGAGATGGCATCAACCATACCAGTGATCCTTCACATCTTGAAACTGGGGTTTATATAAAAACCTGTTTTACTGAGGATTTTGAAATGAGTTAATAAGTTAAAACAGGGAAGGAAAATTTTAAAATCAGGGGCTTTTGCAAGTGAGCGTTGGAAATATTTATTTACAGAGTTGGGTAAAAGGTGGGAATCAATGCATCATGTTTGAACCTGACATGTTCA